>NC_056747.1:671562314-671804814 GCF_019279795.1 Protopterus annectens | reverse complement strand
TACTAATTAGGTTATTTAACTGATACCTAGCTAGGATTTTAAAAGTAGAATTATCTGCTAGCATTTTATTCACACAGTCAAGATAGAAACTCGAATGCATTACCACTACAGCACCTCCTTTATCTGCTAGTTGAATCTGTAGTGACTGACATACTTAATTCACATAAAGCAGTATATTCACTGGATGTCATATTATGGATTATGGAGTCTGCAGATTATTACCTTTTACTTGATACCTATAACTGGGAAAAGCCGAAAGACACAAACAAACTTGATACCTATACAGCTGCTGCCATCCACAAAACATACTAAGCTGCTCACAGTATCCTTCATGGGGTTAAGAGCTATGTCAATGAAGTAACTGTCCCCCTTTATACAGTTCTTAAACAAGTCAGTTACAAAATATTATACCTTGTTCTGTAACCTAATCACTATCTGTTGCAGTTGGAGATGATACAAAAAAAATTTTTCACAGAAACGATCAAAAGACATGGTTCCTCAATGAGGATCAAAGGGCTTCAGGGCTCATCTTATAGCAAAGCAGTAAAGCAACTTTATCACTTTTCTGAGGGGATAAGATGTAGAGACATACAGAGCATTAAAGACCACCAGACTATTTGGAACCCTTTGCTTAGATTATCCCCTGGTGACCTGAATACAACAGAACACTTGGCCTTCATAAAATATCCTCTATACCATGAAGCAGGACAACTTCATATTTCAAAGGACCTCCACTCCTATGGAATAAATTTTCCATCTCAGTTAAACTCAGCCCATCACTCTGTATCTGTAAGAAGATGATGGTTAACTACACACAGGCAACTGTAAGTTCTGACATGAGATCTAGGGCATCCTGCTCCTGAATGGCCTTGCAGGCCTTAAGTCTGTTCACCAAATCTATGAACATATGCATGGAAAAAATAAAATACATGTTTTTCTTTCGGCTTTTCCCAGTTAGGGGTCACCACAGTGGATATCCGGTCCGCTAATGATTAGCAGTAGAATTTTATGGTGCTGAGGTGCCAGCCCGACATCCAACCTTCAACAAAGGCATGCCCAGTCACGCACATCTTTCGAATGCCACTCGACCGCGGGGAGGACATGCAGACTCCACACAGAAGGCACTCCAGCCGAGAATCGAACGGGAGAGCCTCTTGCTGTGAGGCGACAACGTTACCACTGCACCACATACAAGTCTTAAACACACATACACAGTGTATACCTGTGAGGGTGACTGTTGGAACTTCAAAGAATTTAACTGCAATCCTTTTAACAGAAATACTGTGAGAACAATGAAGAGTATACATCGAATTGAGGTATCTTGGAATATTCTTCCTTTTCTGAAGCACGGCATCATCAGAATAAGTATACAAAAGGTAGCATGGGTATGGGGAATGCAGCCCCCTCCCAGTCAAGTTACATTCTGAACGCAATTTTGCAGGGGAAGTGCAACTGTAAGTCTCCGCATTTTGTTTTTTTATTTTAATTAGAATCCACATTCCCACTATCAGGTCTCGCAATTCTCACTGGAGGCACATGTAACTTCAAGAAATGCTGCAGCAGTTGACAAGATGATGTTTCTTACTCTGTGGCACTAGTCCAAACTTTTACAGTGGTAGCCTAAAATCACAGTTTGAACCTTAGTTGATCTTGCTCACTAAGCAACTGATGTCAGTTCTCACTTCATATTCTGATTTTATTTGCAGCTTGATAATGGTCAATTTAAATTTTTCATCCCACAATGAGAAATGGGTTTTGCACTTTACAAAAAAAGGATTCTCAATAGCATGTTTCTCAGCATGATGAATATTTTTATTAATGGATTTTCTACTTTAGAAAAATAATTTTCAGTGACTTATCTGTCAAAGTGATTATTTCAGTACCTGAAACAGTTCCAGCAATTATTTAAATATTTTTGACGAACTTTTCATTTCTTAATTAATGGGATCATCAGACATTATACACTTTGTCTTTCACGTATGTCTTCACCTAAAAAAGTGTGAGTGTGTGCTTGTGTGTGCCTTCCGTGGAAGGTTGGGTGCCGGGCTGGCAACTCGACACTGTAAAACTCCACTGCCAATCATGAGCGGACAGGTGATCCGCTGTGATTACCCCTAACTGGGAAAAGCCGAAAGAAGAAGAAGAAGAAGAAGAAGAAGATCTGCCTTCTGAAGTATGAACTGCATTCAGAGTAAGGCCTGCAACTGTACCCATAGACATTTCTACTTTAACCTCCTCTTCTGACTCAGCAATATGCAAGTCTTACTGAAGAGAATTATCCTGACTTGCATACATGTAAAACACTTCTGACCTCTGCACAGCCTACAGATTCAATGAAATGCTTTACAGCCTGCTCCCCATGCCATTACCAACATTTTCATTTTTTTTTTCTTTTTTTGACATTACTTTCACTCACCGTATTTTTCATACTTTCCGCTCCTCAACCAAACCTTTATGTTGTAAATCAGAAAGTCCATTCACTCTAATAGTTTCCATCCATATCTTCCTCCTCTTCTTGGCTTCAGTTTATCAAAATTAACCATCTTTTCTTTGTGCCTTAACTTGTAGCTCTTCATATGCAGGACTTGTCTTATCCAATAGTATTTGTCCGCTTTTAAACCATATTCTATAGCCTCATTTATATTTTGTTCATATGTGCAGATTTTTTTATCTGAATTATGCACAATTTCTCCTCTCCAACCTCTGCTGCATTCATTGCTTTGTTTGATGTTATGCTGTACATTACATGATTCAACCCACTACATTGTAACTTTATTTTCAGCCATACTGTTGTTGTGTCTTTCGGCTTTTCCCGGTTAGGGGCCGCCACAGCGGAACTCCGGTCCGCTAATGATTGGCAGCAGATTTTTACGTGATGAGTTGCTGGCCCTGACGCACAACCTTCAACGAAGGGATGCCCATTCACGCATGTCTTCATACAGAAGATGCTCTAGCTGAGAATCGAACAGGACAACGTCTTACTGTGAGGCGACAACGCTACCGCAGCACCACCACCGCAGCACATTTTCAGCCATACTGTACAAATGCTATATGTTTACAATGTTATATACATACAGCTGTTATGTGATCTTTATGACGTGTACTTATTACTAATATTTCTTTGATGCGATATACTCATCGCATGTGTCCTGTGCTTTTTCCTTCTTTATGCATTTTTACTGCCTTCTCATTGTTACTTATACATGTTTTATTTGTTACTGCCTTTGGGCCCAAGGTCATAGCTGAAGAGAGTCAATGGACCAGAGCATTTACCTAGTTAAACAAGTGGTTTATCAAACATCAGGTCTGAAACTGCCTCTGACAAACATTTCTGATGCTACGTATACTTTTGTCTCATATCAGTGAATCATACAAGTCTCCAAACTCATAGTTATTTACTCTCTCTTTAAACTCAGTGACTTAACCATCCATTGACTCCTGACCCACTTCATTTCTACTGAAAAATGAATGACTTACACATGGAAAATGTTTCTTTTCCATGAAAATTGCTGACATCCGTTTCTCTATAACGTTAATTTGCATTTTTCCTCCTGCTCTTTGATGTTAAAAAGTATGAAATAATTTTGTCAATGCTTTCTCATGTCACAGATGAAGGAACACTAGAAATTACCTAGTTGTCTTCTCTGAAGTTACACTGCAATAAAAAACAGGTGTTTAATCCACAGTTTCTAATTCTCAGGCTAATTACCATGTAGTTCCACATACGTTGGCCACTGTAGTGATGACATTTTGAACAAAAATAAAACACTGCACCAACGGGAACTAGTGGGGGTTCATCACTAGATCACTACTGCAGTAACCTTAGCTATATGGGTAGCAGAGGATGTAACAGCTATCAGCTCCAAAGTCTTGAGGCCACCTTCCATTCACCCAAACCACTACATGCAAAACCAAGCCTTTCACAGCTTTTCTACTGCCAAAGACCATTTCTCTTGTGGGTTTTCGCTATCAATGGTTGTCTTAACAGTTCTCCACTGCTGGACAGAAGTTCCCTTCAGGAGGAAAAAAAAAAACATTTCCTATAAAATAATAATTTTAAGCTGGGAAAAATATTTTCATGGACTGTCATGTGACTTTTATCTTTTTTTTTTTTTTTTTTTTTTACTTTTCTATAAAAAAGCTGTTAAAACTAGGTTTGAGTCTGTCTTTCCTAACTAAAACGTGTAGTAAATTGCTTTTGGGGGCTGCAGTGAGTGTTTAAAGTACTTCTCATTGTGTTTTGTAGTGAAAACATCTTTTTAATACTACCCTGTTTCACAGACTATTTCTGTCAGTCTTCTTGAACTGGAAGCATCATTTTTATGCCTTCCCATGGACCAAACTAGAGGTTCCTCTGTTCTTCCTTCCTTCAGCCACAATAAAAACATTTCCAAACAGTTGCCCCTTCAGCAGGCTGCAAATTTGCTTTAGCCGCAGATGGGCGACTCTACTTTGGCCATTTCTGGTTTCCCAGACCATTCATCTTTTTCCTTGTCCCTGTCTGGTGCAGTTCCTACAGCCACCACAGACCAAGGGTTAGACGTGTCCTCTGCGGCTGTCGGAGTGTTCTTGGTGGACAAGGAAGGACCACTTTTGTCAGGCTTGTATGAAAAAGCAGGGAATGTCCCTGCTTAGCCTGACCAGGATGCCTGAAACCCAGGATGAGTTGCCTGTCAACTGTCTGCCTATGTAGAAACTGCTCTCAAAAAGACACAGAAAATTAAATGTTTATCTTCCCCTTTCTGCTACTTTGGACAGGAGTGATTTACTGGGCTTAGCTCAGGCTGTTGACCCTTCTAGTTTTGGTGTTTCTGATGAGGGAAAAAGGAATTCTTCAGTTTATGACAATTTTCAGGATATTGAACTGGAAAATGGCTGTGAGTGAACAACTTCTGTTTCTCTCTCCCCCCTGATTCTAACTCTCTGGGAGAGTGACTATTCACCCTTAGAAGGAATTCCTTTTTCTGAAGGCATAAACAGAATTAATCAGTTTTTTCAGTGGGAACATAATGCCATTCCACTGTCTAACGTCAGCTGGAATCTCTTGAACCTACTCTAGTTTCTCCTTTTCTTCCAGCTTTGTAATTTTTTTTTAGTACAGTCTGTAACTTGCCTGTTAGCCAGCCCACTGACCCACAAGAGAACAGAAAGATTGTATAAATTCCTTGATCTTACAAATTTATTTCCTAATCCCAGATTGGATCCATCAGTGATTTCCTTGATAAATGCTGCTGTTAAACATCTAGTAAATACTAATGCTCCCCCATAAGGATGGGAAAGCTTTAAAAAAATTTGGGAAAATAAGTATATTCATCTGCCACACTTATTATTTTTAGAATTATTAATTATCAGGCTCACATGTTAAAGTTTATGCTCATTACTTTTGATGCTGTGAGGAACACTATAGCTTTGTTTCCATAGTCGGAGGAAAAAATTGTCTTGTGTAACCTTATTGACTAAACACATTGCTGAGGTGTACTTATGACTTAGATGATGCCTCTTTCCAGACTTGCTGCTACTGCAGTGGATATAAGAAAGTTTGTTTGGTTGCGTACACAAGATCTACCAGGGGATATAAAAGCTGAAATTTTGAATTCCAGTTTAGACAGAGATATTTTGAACTATATACTGCCAAGGTCCTAAAAAGTGTGATGTGAAATGGAAGCCAATTCATACAGTTTGAGTAGACACAGCAGGCTGCCGGAAAGTAGACTTAAAAATGGCAACCCCCCCCCCCCCGAAATAAGGACAGCCCAGCTAGTCTGAATGACTATCTAGAGAATTTCCTCTGCCCTCCTTCTCACCCTAGCAAGTCTTTAAATCTCTCTCAAAATCTGCCTCCCCATTTTTCTCTGTGGTAAGTCTCAGACAAATGGGTTCTGAGGCTGATTTATCAGGGATACAAGACTGCAGTGAGAAGCCCTCATCTGTCAGATCAAACTTCTTTTTTCCCTGCTGACTTGGTGATAGAAGCTGCCCCTTATCCTCTAACAGGGAAATGTTTTCATCCAAGCATGTTTCTGGTACCAAAGAAAGACACTACATGGAAACCAGTCTTAAATCTTTCCTTTCTAAACCAGTTTGTGAAAGTTCCAACACAGAAAATGCTGGGTCTATATCATAACAACAAATCATCAAAAGAGCGACCGCTCTTAGATCAACCCAAAATAATCAAAGCTGCTAAACCTTGAATGGCCACAATGATTTTTTCCCCAGGGAAAAAAATTGCTGGGCCACAAAAAAAACCACCCCCCTACTTAAATATACCAACTCCGAGATCGCACTACAGGGAAGGAAAAAGCAAAGCTCTGACAATGGCCCTGCGATTTTCGGCCATTTTTTTCCCTGGGAAAAAAAATCTCTGTTGTGCCTGTTCAAGGTTTAGCAGCTTCAATTATTTTGGGTTGATGTAAAAGTGTTAGCTCTTTTAACATTTTGTTATGATATAGACCCAAAAATGTTATCCCTTCATGACTCTTTACTCTTATTCCTCTTTAAAATTTTTTAGTGACTCTAGAGTTAAAAGATGCTTATCACACTCATGTAGCAGCAGATTTCAAATGTTTTAAGGGTTTCTGTGTCTAGATCACATTTTCAGATCTCTGTGTTATCCACTGCTCCAAAGATATTCACAGTGTCTGCTCCAGTGATAGCCTACTGCAGACTGCAAGGTATTCACAAACACCTTATTTAGACAACTTCCTTGTATTTGTCAAAGCATTAGCACTCTCTTTCTTGGGTGACAGACTCAGAGTAGGGTTTTGGGACACTGAAAAGTCTTGCCTGACTATTCGCATTAATTTTTTTTCCTGCAGTGTCTCCTAGATACCTCAATTCAAAGAGCTTTTCTGCTACATTAAAAAGCATATATATCTCTAGATCGCCTGCTGAGTTTCTCCACTCAGTCCAAAGCCTCAGAAAAAGGAATTTCTCAGGATACTAAGTTTCATGGCATCCATAATGTTCATGTTTCCTCTGACCAGACTCCACATGAGAAAAATTTAATGGAACCTAAAATCAGTATGGTCCCAAATCAACATCCCATGACATTCCAGATTCCTGTTTTAGGATTTTTAATGTGGAGAGACCAGTTTTATATGAATCCAAGTATCCAATTTTCTCTTCCAGCTCCAGCACAGTCTGTAACTAGAGATGCCTCAGACTTTGCCTGGGAAGTGGTGTCTGTGAGAGTAAAAGTGAGGGTTCTACGGAAAAAAAAAGGATAGTCCAAAACACAGACAAAGATGATGACAGTAATAAATGCTCTCAACATTCACAATCATTTATGGTCCAAAGAACCATCACAAGTGGCTATAGATAAGACAGTGATATGGTTCATAAACAGGGGAAGCCAGATCTTAACCCTCTGTGCAGACTAGATATGGTAGCCTGGGATACAGCACAATCTGACTCTACAGACAGCGTACATCCTACCCTAAATGTTGTGGCAGATAAGCTGAGCAGAACCAGGACAGACCCCTCATGAATGAAAAGTGAATCGGGGGGGTCCTCCTTAGCAAATGTAAAAGAATTTAAAGTTGGTGACAGGAAAAGAACTAGAACCCTTTTAAGGGTAGTATTTATTTGGTTCTACAATATTTGAGAGAGTTGTTATCCTCTAGCCTTTCTTACTCCTTTATCAAGGTTCATTTGTTGGCCATTTCAACATGATTGCCCATGGATCCTCTCCTTGCAATGCATTCCCATGTTAAAATGTTATTAAAAAGGGTATTACAAACCAGGCTTCCTACAGAAAGTACAGTAGTGTACACGTTCCATAAATGTAGATGTTCGAGTGTATTCACTGCTGCAGTCATCTCATTTGTGTTATCCTGCCAGGGGTAGCCCTCAGTCGGCCCGAATACCAGAGGCTTAGTCCTGGAGCGACAGCAACCGATGCAGAAATACTGACATCAGGTCGTCAGAGGTATAAAAAAAGGCAGCCAATGCCATTACATCAGTTTTTCTTGCCCTGTCAGGAGACCCCAAATAGGGAGCTAGGTTATAGTGGAACACCACCACCAATAGAAAGTAAATTCCAAAAGTCCTTGTGATTAGAGAGAGAGAGAGAAGGGTGTTGGAGGGAGGGAAACCAGGACTGCAACAGTGAATACACGAACATCTACATTTATGGTAAGTATACACAAATGTACTATGTTCTTCGTCTTTCACTGTTGCAGTCATCACCTTTGGGTTGATTCCCAAAGCTGAAGAAAAGGGTGGAGGCAGTCAAGAAGACTGGGGGCTGGCTAGTATGCCTTGCAAGACTGTGGTGGCAAAGCCTGCCCTGGATTTGGAGAAGATAGGCACGTGGTAATGCTTGGTGAAGGTATCAACAGATGTCCATGTTGAAGCCTCCAGGATGTCCCTGGTGGGGACCCCTCTGAGAAAAGCTGCATAGGTGGAGGTTGCTCTGGTGGAATGTGTCCTGACCCTCTTTGGGGGTGGTTTCCTGTGCTGTTTGTAGCAGAAATGGATGCAGTATGTTATCAATTTGGAGGTTGATTGTTTGGAAATGGCCTTGCCCTGTGCTCCTGCAGCTAGCAATTGATCAGTTTTTTCTAAAAGATTTGGCCCTGTCCAGATAGAATCTGAGCTGTCTGCGCCCATCTAGAGAGTCCAGAATCCTTTCCCCTTGTTTTGTGTGTTAGGGGAAAAGGTGGGCAAATTAATGGATTGGTTGAGAGCCACACCGGACACCATCTTAGGCATGAAGGATGGGTTAGTCATGAAGGAGACCCTGTCAGCATGGAAAATGATGAAGGGCTCTACAGCCAAAAGTGCTTGTAACTCTGATACTCTTTTAGCTGTAGTGATGGCCAGAAGCAAGGCTGTCTTCCAAGAGAAAAATTTTAACTCTGCTGAAGCTGCAGGCTCAAAGAGGGGCAGGGGTTAGCTTTTCCAGCACAAAGTTAAGGTCCCAAGCTGGGGTAGGAGCTCTTCCCGGTGGCCTTAAGTTGCTAGCTCCTCTTAGGAGCTGTTTGATGAGAGGGTGTGAGAAAAGAGATGGCTCTGTGCTGAAATGAGCAGAGATGGCCGAGGCATGAATTTTAATAGAAGAGAAGGATAAACCCCTGTGTAGTAGGTCTGCCAGGTAATCCAGAATGAGAGGTAGGGAGGGCTGTGCCGTTCCAGCTCCCTTAGCCTGAATTCAGGTGCAAAACCTTTTCCACTTGTCAGCAAAGGATTTTCTGATGCTGGGGCATCTGGCCTCAGGTATAACATCTACAACTTGTTTGTTTAGGCTGACAGCTTGAGGACAAGTCAGGGAATAAGCCAGGCTGCCAAATTGAGGATCGGCAATTGGGGCTGCATGAATTCGCTATTTCTCTGGGTCAGGAGTGTTGGGATCTGAGGTAGGTGCCATGGTGGCAGGGTTGACAGGCTGCGCAGTAGTGGGTACCAGTGCTGACGTGGCCAGTCTGGGGTACTCAGGATTGCCCTTGGGTTTTCCTCCCTTATTTTGAGCAGTACCCTTTAAATGAGTGGTAGAGGGGGAAATGCATAGACTGAGAGGTTTACCCACTGGAAGGATAGAGCATCCTCTTTCCAGGCCTTGCTGTGAGGTTCCCTGGTGCAGAATTTGCTGAGCTGATGATTGGAGTGGGAGGCAAAGAAGTCGACCTTCGGGGTGCCCCATTTCTGGGTTACAAGGGTGAAGGTTCTGTGGTCTAGCTGCCAATTGTGTGGGTCTATCAGGTTTCTGCTTAAGTTGTCTGCCAGAGAGTTTAGAGAGCCTGGCAGGAATTGTGCTGACAGGTGTAGTTGCATAGCTGAGGCTGTGTGCTAAAGGGTCATGGTGAGCCTGCAGAGAGGATAAGAGTGAGTCCCTCCCTGCTTGTTGATGTACCACATTACTGTGGTGTTGTCTGTTTTGATCAGTAGAAGCCCCAGGGAGAGTAGGGTCTGAAAGCTGCCAGGGCATGCTGAACACCTAACATCTCTTTTTGGTTGATGTGCAAATGTATTTGATTTGGGCTCCATTGGTCCTGAATGCACCTGCCGTCCAGATGAGCACCCCAGGCATAGTCTGATGCATCTGTGGTGAGGGTCTGGGCAGCATGGGGTTGTGAGAAGAAGTCCCTTGTTGTGGTTGCATGCTGCTGCCCACCAAAGAAAATCTTTCCTCAGACAAGGTATCATTGGTATAAGAGTTTCCAGGTCTTGAGAGTGCTGACACCAAAGGCTTTTTAGGTACCATTGTAGTTTCCTCATACGCAGTCTGGCATATGGAATGAGTAGAATGCAAGAGGCCATGAACTCTAGAGCTTGCAGGATTTTCCTTGCAGATAACTGGGTTCTGGTGGCTAGCTGACAGAAGTAGCCTGTCAGGTAGGCTTGTTTTTCTGGAGTAAGGAATGCCATCTGGGATGCTGTGTCCAGGCTTGCTCCCAGGAATACAGTTTTTTGTGTGGGGACTAGTTTTGATTTCTTTTTGATAGTATACCCCAGGGAGGTCAGCAGGGCCTTTACAAAGGTCATGTGCTGTAACAGCTTTTCCTGAATGTCTGCCTGAATCAGGCAGTCATCTAAGTAGGGGTAAATTTGAACATTTTGTTGTCTGCAAAAAGCAATGGCTGGAGCCAGACATTTTGTGAATAATCTGGGAGCAGTAGATAAGCCAAAGGGAAGTGCAGAGAACTGAAAGTGCATAGATCCTGCCCAGAAACGTATAGGTGTTTCCTGCATGATTCCCAGAAAGGCATGTGTAGGTAAGGCCTCTTTTAGGTCTAGGGTGCTAACCAAGCATCCTTGGAAAGCATCGGTAGAAGTTGCTGTAGGGTGAGCATTTTGAATTTTGGTATCACCAGAAAGGTGTTTAAAATGCAGAGGTCAAGAATGGGTGCCATGTGCCCCCTTTTCTGGGTACCAAGAAGAGTCTGGAATAGAAACCTTGGCCTATTTGTTCTGCAGGAACATGTTCTATAGTCCTTATGGAGAGCAGGGAAAGGACTTGCTTTTTGGCCTCTGCCCACTGGTTTGGAGGAAGATCTGGGAACCCTTTTGGGGTTGGCAGTGTGTGGAAATAAAATTTGTATCCCTGGGACACAATGTTGAGGACCCAGCGTTTTTTGGCAATGGTGGCCAAGTTGCTTGTGTAGAAAGAGAGCTTTCCTCCTAGGGGCATGAGCAGGTGGGCAGAGGGAGGGGGTGGAAGTGTAAAGTCATTGTGAGTTCTTACCATAAGGGAGTGGCTTTGCACTCCCTGGTTTTGAAGAGGAGGAACTCCACTGCTTAGATCTCTGCATTCCCTGGGGCTGTATGGTGGGTCTGGCTCCCCTGGGTCTGGACTGAGCTGGCCTGGAGGGGGCAGGAAAGGACCACTGGTTGGAGGGGCAATGCCTACTGAACCTCAGTGGCTGGACCTGCAAGAAGTCTAACTGCCTGCATAGATTTAGCTTTTTCGTCCATCTTTTTTAAGACCTCTTCTGCCTTGGTGCCAAATAAGTTGTCTTTGTTCAAGGGTGCATCCAATAATTTGGATGTGACATGATCTGGCAAGATCTGTTCCTTTAGCCAAGCATGCCTTCTAAGGACAGAGCCAGGGACTGCTGCCCTGCAAGATGCTTCTAGGGCATCAAAACCACATTGTAAGGTGTGCCTAGTTACTTGACTTGCAGAATGCAGTATCTCTTGTAACTCTATTTTCTGCACAAGCAGGAAAAGAAAATATTTTTTGTTTGAGGAGTTCCATGGTATGTTGCTGATATTTCAGCATGTGGAACTGACAATTTAATACTCTAAAGGCAGGAGTAGCAGAGGTGTATACTTTTTTACCCCATCTGTCTAATGCTCAGGAATCCCTATTAGAGGGGGTGGGATTCTTAGATGAAGTTGCTTTGATTCCTTTAGGTCCTTGAGAGATTACCTCGGGGTCAGCCGTAAGATTTTTGAAAGGAATTTTGTGAGTGTCAGGGAAAGGAATTTTGTGAGAGTCAGGGACTCTATAATACTGGTCAGGTTTCCTGGGAGCAGGAGGAAGGGTGTCAGGAGTCAGACTGGATTCCATGAAAACATCATCCACAACATCCAGGATATGCGGAATGGCAAGGTCTGTGCTGTGATAGATCTAAGAATTCCTTGAGTCTCTTTTTTGACTGAGGATAGTCCTAACATTCCCATTGGAAATGCTCCCTTAAAGTATGTAGGGTTTCCCCAAAGGAAATGTCCTCAGATGGAGAGGCTGAAGGGATGGATTCCTCTGCATTAGAATCCTCATAAGCAGAGAGAGGTTGGATATCTTCATATTCAGAGGCATCAGTCATCGGAGTCATGTTTAGATAAAACTACTGGGGACAAGTCTCTTTCTTTTGGAAGGGGTAGGCTGGCTTCCCTTAATAAGCATTATAAGGTCATCCGCCCTTTTAAGTATTTGGGGCTGAGGCAAGGAAGCAGGTGCCTGAGCTTGGGTTGTCGTTTTTTTTGGGTGTGGTTCATACCCTGGGCCTTAGAAACTCGGTAGTTTTCGAAAGAACTGAAAACATGAAATAAGTCATCGGTCTGTGTCGAGTAGTGGTAGTGCGACGTACTTCCTCAGAAGCCGGTGCCTGCTCAGCGGCTCTGGACTCATCCAAGGTAGAGACATCCGCAGGATCCTTAGTCGAAGAAGAGTATCGCGGCATACTGGACTCCAAAAGGGTCTCAGTAGTGGCCTGCGAATCCACAGAAGCAGGCATTGGGGCTGCAAAAGGGCCTCACTGAGGACCAGAGAACTGACGACTAGCTTAACAGAAGCATTGTCAGTAGTTTTGGACCCATGCAGTCTGTCTCTGTCTTTATCCTTACGTTTTTTCGGAAGATCGGTAGTCGAATGGCTTACCAAAGCCATATCGGAATTCGAGGATTGAGAGTGAAAATATCTATCTACAATAAGGGCCCAATGACGTATAGTTCTGGCGTTGAACAAAGCACAAAAGCGACAGTGGGGGATGTCGTGGTCTGGGCCTAAACAGGTGATGCAGTAAGAATGGAAGTCTTGGTGTGGTATTTGCTTTCCACAAGTGAGACAATTGTTAACTTTTTCTGACATCGGTTAGAGCAAGAAAAAAGGATCCCCAATGGGGTAGTTAGCTTTAGAAGACTTCAACTTCAGTTCAGAAATGAAAACTCAGGTAGCGTCCGATTGGCACTCATGCGAACTGCTTCTGCTTCGGGCTCCTTGGCAAGAAAGACTGATGTAATGGCATCAGCTGCCTGTTTTTATACCTCTAACGACCTGACGTCAGTCCTGGAGCGATAGCAACCCACGCAGAAATACTAAGCCTCTGGTATTCGGGCCGACTGAGGGCTACCCCTGGCAGGATAACCCAAATGTGATGACTGCAAAAGTGAAACACGAAGAACATCAGGTTCCTCCTCCTTGGAATCTCAACTTTCTTTTGGGAAATTTAACTCTTGCTTCATTTGAACAAACTAATCAGGCTGATTTGAGGATCCTAACTTGGATAACAGTTTTGTCAATTCCTCTGACATCTGCAAAAAGAGTTTGAGTTGCAAGCTCTAATGGTAAGTCAACCTTATCTCATCTTCCACACAGATGGGGTTTCCTTGAGAACTAATTATTTTATGCTTAAAGTGGTATCCATATTTATTTTGAGCTAAGCAATCCATCTTCCTGCCTTCTTTCCAGGATCTAAAAAACAAGGGAGAAAGGATTCTTCATACTCCAAATGTCTACAAACAACTCTGGTATTATCTTGACAGAACTAAAACTTTCAAAAGTTCAGATCAGTTGTTCATGTCTTGAAGGTAACAAAAAAGAACAACCTGTTTCTAAACAGACAGATCTCCAAGTGATTGTCACATGCTTATAGGTTCATAGGTTCATACTAGGCTATCTGCCCTAGGGCATTTATAAGCCTAGCCAGAGTGTGCTTGGCTTTCACCACCCATTTTAAATTAATTTTGCTATGCCCTTTTTCGAGGTTAGTATACTGTGCCTCTGTCTAACAGTGACACAGAAGTGATACCCGGGGTAAACCTACAATATCCCATACACTCATCAAGATTCCTCTTGAAGAGAGTCAATGAGGGACTCTGCCTAACCTGGACTGGGATTTTATTCTAGAGTGAAGGGAGCCTCTGGGTTATGAATCTGTCCCTCCAGCATGTCCTATTTATTTCAGTGCTGAGGTTCAAGTCTCCCGAGCACGTAGCTCGATGGGATTTGGGTTTTCTGAGGTGCAGCATGTCCATTAATTCCGGGTTGGACATGACATTATACGTCAGGCACAGATCGCCTCTGAGCAGGCGGTATGCCACTGAGTAGAGCTGGAGTTTCTTTAACTGGGCAGCATATGGCATCTGTTTGAGCCCTTTGATCCTCTTGGTGAGGTACTTTTGGGGTCTTTCCAGTTGCTGCAGGTGTCTGGTAAGGTACATCCCAAAAGGGGCATTGTACTCAATGATGGGCCTGATGAGGGATGACTAAAGAGGCACGATGACCTCCCCTGATCTAGATGTGAATCCCTTCATGATTTGGTGGGCTATATAAAATGTTTTTCTAACCACTTTGGCCATGTGGTTGTCAAATGAGAGATTGCCATCAACTTGGGTCCCCAGGTCCCTAATGACTTCTTCTGTACTTAATGGATTACCACCTATGTGGTAATTTGTGGGCACGTTGTTTTTGCCGGATGACTATACACTTTTTGGCGTTCAGCTTGAGGCCATGGCTCTGGCACCAGTTGTCTGTTTCTATGAGGCCCTTTTGGAGGATGCTTGTGTTGGCTGGAGAGTTGATTATGGCGCCCAGTTTGCAGTCATCTGTGAACTTGGTCAGCTACAGTCCTTCTGTGTTGGCCTGTACCTCCGAGAAATATATACCGAACAAGAGAGGTCCCAGGACTGAGCCTTGTGGGATGCCACTTGTAACTGGTTTGGAGTCTGACATGGCTCCAGCAATTCTAACCATGTGGGTTCTGTCCTTGAGCCAGTTTGCAACCCATCTAGTGACATAGGGGTTTATATTTAAGCTGGTGAGCTTATCTATAATGCCCAAGTGGGGTATTGTATCGAAGGCTTTTGCGAGGTCCAGGTAGGCTGTGTGGACCACCTTCCCCTCGTCAATGGCCTTGGTGACTGTTTCAAAGAAATCGACCAGGTTTAAGAGGCAGGATCTGCCCTTAACAAAGCCAAACTGGGTAGGATCCAGTGTCTGTAGGTCCCCAATATCTTTATTTATGAGGTCCATGATGATCCTTTCCATAGCTTTGCAGACCAAGCTAGTCAGGCTTATGGGGCGATAGTTTCCAGGAACCGTTGAGGCACCACCTTTGTGGAGAGGGAACACTGTTGCTGTACGCCACTCTTTGGGTACATATCCTGTATTAAGGCTGAGAATGAACAGTAGTTTTATGTTTGGGTTTAGCTCTTCTTGGAGTTCATGTAGGACGCAGCCCGGGACACCGTCTGGTCCCATTGATGCTGTGTTTTTTGCTTTGGAGTGGGCGGCTCTTACCTGAGCATCTGACATGTCAGGGGGGGCAGCACTCTGCTGGGATAGATATTTGCCCTTTTGGTGCAGGGGGGGGGGGGAGTTTGCACTGAATCTGTCAGCTAGGATGTTGGCAATGTCTGTGGGTTCGGTGCATTTTTTATCATTTTGGACTAATTCTGAGCATATCTGGGAATTCCCACCCAGGTTCCTAACATAACTAAAGAAAGCCTTGTGATTATCCTTAGTGTCCTGTGCAGTTTTTCTCTCGAAGCTGGCCTTTGACGATTTTATGAGTGCCCGTAGTTTTTTGCTAATACTGATCAGAGATGCCTTCCCTTTTTGGGATTTTGCTCTATCATGTAGTAGCTTCCTCCTTCTATTGTATAGTTTGTTTATGGCTGGGGTCCACCAGACAGGACGTCTGCCTTTGGAGGATTGGGTCTTGGTTTTATTTGGGATTGCATGATCCATGCATTCCTGAAGGTGTTCATAGAATGCGTTTATAAAGGATTCTGCGGTCTGGGCCGTATTTTCCACAGGCCCGGGGGCTTTGAAGGATTCCACCTCGGTTTCAAGGAGTGTGAAATTTGCTTTAGAGAAGTTTTTCACTGTGGTTTTCTGGGCAGGGGGTGGGGTCGGGATGTGAATATCCAGTGAGATTAGTTTATGGTCTGATCTTACCAGTGAGGGATACACTTCTGGTCTAGAGCATAGAGTCACCATGTTGGTGATGATCAGGTCCAGTATGTTTTCCCCTCTTGTGGGAGTGGTAACAAGTTGTTCCATAGCATTTGAGTTTATAAATTCTAGGAACCTTTGGGATAGGGTGTTGGAGCTAGAGTAATGCTCCCAGTCTGTTTGGGTAGTTGAAGTCGCCCAATATAATGGTGTTTGAAGAGACCTTCATATTTTCCAGTGTTCTCAGGAAGGCCGAGTGGGGTTCCTGGGTTTGGGAGGGTGGTCTGTAGCAGGCTATAAACTGGAAGGCAGTTTTACCCACTGTTAGTTGCACATGGATAATCTCTGATGCTTCATGCTGTGCCACCAACCTGGAGGTGTGGGTATCTTTGACAAATATTGATACTCCCCCTCCTTTTGTGGTTCGGTCCAAGTTTTGGGGCCGAAAAGCATGGTATGAGGTATAACCTGGTAGTGCTGGGGTGCTCTCGGGAGCCTTGAACCAGGTTTCTGTTACTGCACAGATATCAATGTTCTCCATGCTAAGGAGAGTTTCGAGTGCGTGCATCTTGAGGTTTAGACTTCTGGCGTTGAGTAGCATTACTCTTAGTTTCTTATCCCTTGTGATACCTATGGAGGTGGGTTTGTCTTTTGAGCCTTGCCTAAAAAAGGCACTATGGGGATAGCAAGAGCCTTTGCCAATATCCGAAAGCCCAGGAGTGACAGGTGCAAGCCGTCCCTAGCGAAGCATCGTGGCTTGTCGAGCATGTCATCCCAGGCTGACAGGCATTGGATCCCCTTTGAATGACACCAATACTTAAGCCAATTGTTGAAATTGATCATTTTGTCTTCATATTGTGGCATCATTCTTGGTGAGGGTAAGATGCTACTCAAGGTCAGGGTCATACCGGCCTGGGCTACATGCTCAGAGAGCTCCTCTATGTCTCTTTTCATGTAGTCCAGGGAGGTACATCTCAGGTCATTCACACCAGCATGGACAATGACTGAGTCATACTTGTACTTGCCTTGGAGTGACCTGAGTGCTTGTGTTATGTGGCGGATCCTAGCGCCCGACAGGCAGCTCACCATGACCTTCTCCTTGTTCAGCCTGGTGAGCGGGACGTCAGTGTGCCTGACGACAGAGTCACTTATTACAAGTGTATCAGGTGTGTTGTTTAGCCTTAAGGGCTGTGACTGTTCAGCACACTGGCTTTGTGAGCTATGTGTTGCACGTGTTTTGTTTTGGGGTAGCGGTTGCTTGGGTGTCTGCTTTGGAGGTCTCTGCTGCTTAGGCAGATTTTTATTTAGAGCCTCCAAGTATGTTTTTGTGTGTTTATGTGTTTGGTTTGCTGTCTTGGTAGGTCTATGTGAGACTGGAATTGTAGTGAGTGTGGTTTCCTTCTCCTCCTGATTGGTTACGCCAGTACTGAGTTGAGAGAGCTTAGCCTCCAGTTTGGCTATATGGTTGCATCTCTCACATGTGATGGAATTTGTTGGGAGGAGGAGAGGGTTGTCTGTGTACATGAGGCAGTTGTAGCATTGCCTCAAGATTACTACTGCCTTTTGTTATATTCACGAAATTGAGGCAATCCAGGCAGGTCAAGGCCCAATCTACCAGGGCCTTGGCTTCATCTGTAGCGTTTTGGAAAGGGATGGATTTTAAAAGGAGTAACTCGGTCCTCTGTACTTCCCTTTACAAAACACTACAAACTAGATTCTTTCTTCAGGTTTAGAGCAGGCTACAGCCATTCTCTAGGGGCTCCTGGACCCTCTTCCTTTTTTCTCCCATTCAGTATAAATGATTGTATTTGCACATATATCTAAGGCTACTGCAGAAGTGATCAAATGATGAACATACTCGAACTGTGTAAATAAACTTACTATAACTGTTGATGTCTGAATGATTAATGCTACAGTAGCCACTCCCTCCCTCCATCCCACATCCATGGAAAGAATTATCATGCACTTTATAAACAAGGACATAGGCAACCTCCAAATGCTGGACCCAGCCCAGTTTGACTTTGTTAATGGTAGATCATGCTTATTAAACCTGATAGACTTCTTTGAGAATGTCACCAAAACCATGGATGAAGGTAAGACTGTGCACACAGCCTATCTTGACTTTGTCGAGGTTTTCGACACAATTCCCCATTCTGGCATCGAGAAACTCTCCCAGACAGGGATTAACCCTTATGTTTACTAGATGGGTAGCCAATTGGCTCACTGACAGAACACACTTTGTCAAAATTGGTGACTCCACCTCCACCAGTGGAGTACTACACGGGTCTGTGCTGGGCCCCTTACTGTTTAGCATCTATTTCTCAGAAGTTCAGGACAAAGTAGACAGCCTTTGGCTCATCAAGGTCACTGATGATTGCGAACTGGGAGCAATCACTGAGGCCCCCAATGATGTCAATATAATACAGGAAGGGCCAACACAAATAAATGATTGGTACCAAAGCCATGGTCTAAAACTAAATGCAAAAAGATGCATTATCATTCCCTTTGGCAAATCAGAATTCCCTACAAATTACAATACTGACAGCACCCCAGAGTTCCAACCCAGTGGTGTGAGACTTGGGAACACAGGTTGAAAGCAATCTGAACTTCGACCATCAAGTTTCCACAGTGGTAAGGAAAGCCTTCTATGTAGTACATCTCATAAGTCCTGGCACAGCATCCGGGTCAAGGGATGTTATAACTCCACTGTACTCAACCCTCATCATACCACTGAGAGAGTATAATGCACCCTTTTTGCATGTACCTCACCAAAAAGCTGCAGCAGCTGGAGAGACCTCAGAGGTTTCTCACTAAGAAAATACAGGGTTTCCAAACCATGACCTACGTGGGCAGGCTGGAAGCCCTGTCACTTTACTCTGTAATCTTATAGGCTGCTATGAGGTGACTTGTACCTGGCCTATAGGGCATCCTCCAACCCTGCCCTAATGGAAATGCTGCACATTCTAGGGATATCAACCTAACTTCAACAGACTTCTTCATACTTAATGACCACAACAGTCGGCCAAGCTATATTGCTCTTTTGTCATGTATGTAACTTCTGCAGTGCAGAACCGCAGTTTTCCCTGAATGGCTGAACAATCAAGTCTTTTAAGTACAGGTCTTGGAACAGGCAGTTCATTAGCAGTTGATCCTTTTCCCTAGGATCAACATCTACTCCTAGCTAGTCTCAACATGATTTAAGAAAAGGATTTGCTATTAATGTAGTACTAGCAACAGTGACTGTGCTCTTAAAAGTAGAACAAACACTGACGGCTGCTGGGTTATTCCTAAAAGTTTCTACTGCCTTTGATATCAGCCACATCTGCCTGTCTGAGAGGGGTCCTGAATTTAGTATCCTAAGGAACCCCAACTACCTTGCTAAACATGATGAGGTGCAGATCATCAAGAACTACAACTGCCTGTTTAGAGGGGTTTACTGTGACTATCCTCATGAACTCCATTAAATGATTTTCTAGCAAGCTGCCTCAGTAACATGGTCTGTTACAATCAATTCCTTATACTGATGATCCTCTTCTTATCCATAGTAATATGTCATATAAGGATGTCCAGAATCAACTCCATTCAGGATTCACCTTGTCTAAATATGGATTCAAGTTCTCATCTACTACTGAATGCTTAAAAAAAGTAAATTAGTACTCTTCTGCTCTAATCACTCTCACTCTACATTCATTCTCACCTTGACCACTTTTATTGGAGAACTAAATGAATGCATCAATGATACCAAACACAAGTGTGACACTGGATAACTCTGCAATCTATGACCTTTGATGTTTTAAGAGATGTAATAAAACATTGGGATATTAGTACAGAATTAACAAATACTTTTGCATAACACCACAGAATTCATTACCTTTTTGTTATATTTCAAATTATTACATGTTTGTAGTGTATTTGCAGGTCTAGATAACCTAAGAAAACTTGTAAGCAAATATTACAAAGGTGCCAGATTCATCCTTACTACTTTACCTAAAACATGCCATTGCAACCTAATTAAGGACCTTAACTGGCTGCCTTACTAAAGCAGTATGAACCCCCTGCAACTCATGTTCTGATTTGCATTAAAAAGCTTTACCCCTAAAATTCAACACAAAAATCATATATTCAGGATTTAGGGACACCAGCAAGAAGTTTACAATCAACAGAAGGAATATTTTTGAAATATGCTCAGAGCTACCACTATGAGGACTCCTTAACCTGTAACATCTCTTCTACATGAAGCCAACTATCCATGAACATTCCAAGCTTGCTCTAATATGTTCATATTCAAGAACAACTTTGTTTTTGCATTTTCTTTTCAGCCTCTAAATCATTAACAAATATCTTACATCTGAATAGCTGAAAGGTAGCTCAAACAGCTTTTCTTTATTCGATAAACTGATTTAACAAAGCTGGTCTATTTAGTCTTCATAACCCAGTCGGTATGTGATGCTGATCAAATATTTCACTATACTGCTTGTATATTTTGGTCTGCACTATACGATGTTCTCCTTTTTACTGGACTTGCTGCCTTAGGTCTTAAATGAAAATGGGCTTCCTCCCAACTAGATAATCCAGCTAATAGGTCACTGATTCGTGAGGAACAGATGCAGTCTAGCCTTATATTCCCAGAGTAGTTTTTCACCCTTATATTTCACAAATAATCTAAACAGAGGATGAACAAGGATATGTAGGGACATTTATATGTTACGCCTATTCATGAATTTGCAGTTGCTTGTCAATTCATCCAAATTACATCTGAATAAAGTAAGAGAAGTATTTAATTCCATAAAAGCAACATTCTCTGTGATACAGACCTCTCCCACCAACACTCTTGAGCGTTTGATTATGATAGCATTGAACTTGCTTATGTATAATAGGTCTTGTTTTGAAGCACTATGCAAGATAGAGGTCGCCTCTCAGTAGCCTATTTGAAATTATCTGCATAGTTTTTAAGATTTAGGCCCTTGACTGTTTTAGTCAGAAAGCACTGTAGTTCTAATTTTGACAAGTGTTTGGAAAGGCATATACCAAAAGGGCACTACACTAAAAGTTTGGCCTAATGAGTGCTGAGTAGAGTGAAATGATTAAATCTCTGGATCTGGACACAATACCTTTAGATATCAACTGTGCAATGAAAAAAGACTTCTTTGATCAGTGGTAGTTCTTCGTCAGTATAGGTTTCCAGATCCCTAACTACACAATTAATTTTCAGGGGTGTGTTTTCAATAAGATATTAACAAAGGAAGTCATGCGTGCCAAAGGATATCAACTTTGTGGCATTTAGTTTTAGCCCATGGTTTTGACACCAGTTATATATTCAGAAAAGGCCCTCTTGGAGGATATTGGTGTCCTGTTGATGTCCTCTGAGGAGTTTATGATGGCACCAAATTTGCAGTAATCTGCAAACTTGGTCAGCCACAAACACTTAACATTAGTTGTGACATTTGAGAAGTAAACATCAAAGAGTGGTGGACTCAAAGACTGAATCCTGTTGTCAGGTCTTTTTGAGGAGGTAGAGCTTGTCTCACTAACTTCCTGTGTTCTATTTGTGAGTCAATTTGCTATCCAACAAGTTATACAGGAATTGACATCTAGTTGAGCTAGTTTATCTAGGATACTTGAGGGTGGAATGGTTTTGAACACCTTTGTGAGATCTAGATAAGCAGTGTGCACTATTTTGCCCTCATCCATTGCTTCAGTAACTTTTTCAAAGAAGCCAATTAGGTTAAGTAGGCATAACCTGTCCAATATGAACTGGGTTGGGTTGGGTTGGGTTGAGGTTTCATGGGTTACTTGTATCCTTATTTATTAATTTCTTCATGAGCCTTTCCATAGTCTTACAGAAATGGATGATAAGGATCATGGGTCTAGAACTACCTGGTCCATTGAAGCCCAACCTTTATGCAACAGAATAACTGCTGATGTCCTCCATTCATCTATATCAAAGCCTGTCCTGAGTCTGATACTGAATAGCTTCTGTAGAACATTCATGTTTCAGACTGACCAGTGTTCCTGGCCTTAGACAGCACTTAAGAACTTGCGGGATTTGAGGGGGAAGGGGTGTAGGTATGGGTATATGATTTGAGAATATTGAAAGGGGGTGGTGAAGTTTGAGCTAAGTTTGTTCATGAGTAGATTGGATATGTTCTCTGGGTCTGAATATGTAATACTACTAGCTCTTTACAATGGAAGCCGTTTTTGGTGCAGTGGTAGCGTTGTTGCCTCACAGTAAGAGGTTCTCCCGTTCGATTCTCGGCTGGAGCACCTTCTGCATGGAGTCTGCATGTCCTCCCTGTGATCGAGTGGCGTTAGAAAGACATGCGTAGAATAGGTGTGCCTTCGCTGAAGGTTGGGCGTCGAGCTGGTACCTCGGCACCCGTAAAAAATCTGCTGCCAATCATTAGCGGACCGGAGTTCCGCTGTGGCGACCACTAACTGGGAAAAGCCGAAAGAACAACAACTAGCTCTTTACAATGCTGGGCATGGTTTCTGAGATTTTTAAAATGATTAAAGAAAGCTTTGCAGTTATTCTTCACCTGTGTGGCTATTTTTACCTCATATCTGGCTTTGCTTGATTTGATCAAGGTCTGAAATTCCTTAAGTAAAGCAAGGCAGTTCTTGGCATCTTCAAAGTTAGCTTTATTTTTGTGTGCATTTTATTATACAGCCTGTTTATATATGGGTTCAACCATAGGGGTTATTTTTGAATTTCGCGTTGTACTTATTTCTGAGGAGGTCAGATGTACATATGCAGCTATTTACCTATGCATAACATTTGACAATGAAGGATTCTGCATAAGCAGTGGGGTCATCAGGATGAAAGAAATTTTTGAATTTAGTCAGGTCATCACCCACTATTAGTAAATTAGCCTTTGGATAATCTCTGAATACTGAGGTATTGCAAGATGCTTCAGTCTACTGGCAAATGTGACAATGCTGTAGCCACTATTCCTCCACTTCTTTTACTTGACTGCAGTCAAACTTTAGAGGTCCACCCATCACAATGGGTGGACATCTGTTCTTGTTCCTGGACTGAGGTGGTATAGTAATTTGACTACAGTAAGCAATCAAAGTACCCCTCTGCCCTAGGTGAAGCACAAAGCAGTGACGAAGTGTTAGACTATTAAGTGTTAACACTTGAAACTCGAAAACTTGAAGAAAGCATTTTTGCAAGCCAGTTTCACCCCTCTGCAGCCCTCAACATCAGGGAGTTTAAAATGAAAATTGCCCTCAACATTTTTAATGTTTATATATATTAACTCCAAGACTGCTGTATATGGAGTATAGACACAATTCCAAGATAATGCACGCTCTGCAGAACAGGGGGAATCTCACAGAACAGGAGGATCAACTGCAGAATGCTAAGCCGAAAATAAGCAATTACCTCCGTAATATACAGTGGTTTAGAAAGACTGCTGTTAAGCAACTGTTTTTTGATAACACTAGAGTACAAAAACTTTTAGCACAACGACTCAGGCAACAGAAAGTAGAAATGGCTGTCTACAAGCTCAGGGGAGCCTATAACAAGAAAGGTAACAAGAGATCCTGTAGAGGTATTAGAAATATTTCGGAAATTCTATGAAAGTCTGTATAAAGCACAGAAATATGAAAATCAAGAAAACATACAAATGGAAATGTTTATGGAAGAATTAAATATACCCAGGCTAGAGGTAGATGAGGCTCAATTACTAACAGGATAGGAGGAGATGAGATAAAAACTGTGATGTATAATCAATCCGCAGGAAAGTCCCCAGGAATAGATGGTATTTCTGTGGAAGTTTAGAAGCTGGGGAAAAAAAACTGATAAAGATCTGAAGGTTTTGTTTAACAGTATTTTAAGCACAGGAGAAGTACCAACATCCTGGAAGAAAGCAGTGGTGGCTGTAAAATTTAAACAGGGCAAATATCCATCAGATCCAGCTTCATACATGCCCATTTCAATACTAAACCATGATTATAAAGTGCTCATGTCTATAATGGCTAAAAGAACGGCAAAAGTAATGCCAAAATCGCTATATATGAATGAATGTGGTTTTGTGGAGGGATGGCAAACATTTGACATTAAAAGAACACTGATGACCCAGAGGGAAGCAGAATGTAAGAAAATACCATTGCTGTTCACGGGTCTTGATACAGAGAAAGCATTTGACAGAGTAAGTTGGGACTTTTATGAGCAAAGCAATGGAAGCATTTACATTTCCTGAAAAAATTATAAGGTTGATTAGGAAGATATACGAGGGCTCAGAGGCGAAAATTGAAGCGAGTTGGGTCCTCCCTCTTAATTTCTGCTTGAGCTGAAGAACTTGGCAGGGGTGTCCTCTTTCCCCTTTATTTGCATTATATTTAGAACCATTGGCAAAGAAAATAAGGGACTCAGAAATTCAGGGGTATAACTGGTATGGTAGTCAAGAAAACTGTCTCTATTTGCTGATGATATTATTTTATACCTGACAAAACCATAAAGAGACATTACAGTGTTTTGGAACATTTTGAGACAGTCTCAAATCTTTTTGGGCTACATAATGAAGCTAAAACAAAGGCAGTAGCAGTAAATTATGTACCCACATATGAAATGGTTCAACAAAATCCATATTTATGGGGAAATAATAAAATGAAGCATTTAGGTGTATGGATTAGAAATGATTCTGGTGTGGCAGCTAAGGATATGTGGGAAGAGACTAAACAAAAGATAATACAAAAACTGAGAAAATGGAAGCTTTGTTATACGGATATGGACCATGAGATGCAATCAGTTAAAATGTTTTTAGTCCCATTAGTATTATACACAGGTCAGGCACATTTTTATCAACCTGAGAAGTTGTGGATAACAATTAATAAAGAGCTAAAGGACTTAATCTGGGAGGGAAAACAGCAAGAGTCAAGTGGGGTAAGATGATTCTTCCAGTAGAAGAAGGTGGATTGAGATTACCCGATTTGAAGGGGTATTTCAGAGCTACACAGCTAAGGCTTCTATACACAGCACAAGCAGAAAACTGTAATTCAAAGTGGAAAGGGATGATGATGAAACAGGGGGAAGCTTAAGAAACAAGGAGAGACTGGGAGTTTGGATGCAAGCCTTTAAGGAGAATAACAATAATCATACAGAATATTATATCTATAAAGTAGCAGAAAATATCCTAAGAACTAAGCCAACACAGGAATGGAGAAAGGAGACTCTGCCAATAGGGATGACTGCAATTAGGGATACAGACAATAGGCAAGAGGGACTGGAATTTACTGGAGAAAACTGGCAAAGGAACCAAGGTATTGGGATCAAATAACTAGAGGGGAAAGATGACATAATGGAAAGAAGTCATGAATGTATTTGGACTGCAGGTTAGAGAATGCCTTCTCTATCAAGGACAGACATCAGTGTATAGGCAAAGAAAAAAAGGGGGGGTCCTAAATGAAAGACCAGCACTGTTCGAGTTTTTTGTAGAATCTAGAACAGAAGCTGCCACTAAAAAAGGAATACTTAGTAGAGCATATAAAATACTGCATGATAACTATAAGAATCAATCAGAAGATGTTAAAAATGATTGGGAAGATAGATTGGATAGTCTCTCAAATATGCAACAAAATCTAGAAGATTTAGGATTTTTTGCTTGGAAATGTTTACATAGATATTTTTATATCCCAAGTAAATTCCAGAGAATTTTTCCTCAGGTAGACAGCAAATGTTGAAGGTGTGATGGGGAAGAAAGAAGTAATTGGGAACATATTTTCTGGGAGTGCGGTGAGTTGCAGACTTTAAGGACTCCCTGCGGGATGCACTGTTGGAGATGCTGGGTGGGCAGATTGGTGTGACGATGGAGATGACTTTTCTGAGCTATGATACAGAACCGGAATTGCCTAGACATGGTAAGGCCTTGCTGTGTCTAATTATGGTGGCTGCCAAAAAAAAGTAATTACTAGAAAATGGACATCAAAATCTAAGCCAACTATACTAGAAGAAGTGAATATAGTAACAGAGATAAAAGAACTGGAACTGAGATCTTTAGAAAAGGGTAGGAGCAAACTACATAGGAAAAAATGGGAATTGTGAGAACCATACATACAGGGGAGGAATGAGGTTTAAAAGAAGGCAGGGCTTAAATGAGTTATGTAATGTTTGATTGAAAATGACTGATGTATACGATTTGCAACTGAGTGTCACAATGCTTGCGACGTAAAATGCTTGCAACTAGGATTTGGTCTGTGTGGTTTGTTTTCATTTATATAAATGAATGATGTCCTATGTCCAAGGGCGCCCACAGGCAGGTGCAAGGGGGTGCACCCCCCTGGATTCAGCTGGCCCGGAGACTTCATTTTCTTTTAATTTAAAAAAAAATGTTTTTTTTTTTCCTTTGCGTCACGTCGCACAGACGGAACAGGTGTTTGCGACCTGATTTCGTCTTCTCCGTCTGTGCGACTGCTGGCTTACATCTTTAGCTTCCGCCTCCACCCCGCGTGTGGAATTTGAAATCCAGAAGATGTTGGGACTGCAGACGAGCGTACAAGTGAGAGGTTAGTGTGTGCGTGTGTGTTTTTAAGTGTTTAAGAGGTGGGTGCAAATAAGAAATAGGTAGTTTGGGTAGGGGATGTGTGGACAGGTTTGCCACCTTTTCAAATGTCCAAAGTGGGACATTTTTGGTACAGACATCAGATTTTGCAGGCCGAAACATACCCACGGCCAGTACAAAGGACAAAACTTCACTTTTTTGCCTAAATAAAAGCTTATTCTTGTAGCATTTCAGTTGCTTATTCTGTTTCTTATAATATTTAGGTGTTTCAGATACAGAATAACTGTTTATACAACTTTTACATAAAATATAGGAAATCATTTTGCTCTAAAATCTCTGGACATTTGCCATTTTTACAAATTCTTTGCAGGACACAACTGTCCAAAGAGGGACTGTTCCTCGCAAAGTGGGACAGGTGGTAACCCTATGTGTGGATGTAAGAATTAGATAGGGGTTTGTATGCATTAGGAGTTTGGAAGTGTTCTTCCAAATAAACGCACGTGGGTTTGTGATTTCTATGTAACAAGTGATGGAGGAAGAAGAGGTTTCCCTCGTTTCAGAAGAAATGGGAAGTGATTATTCTGCCTAAGTAAAATTTGCAAAGTCACAAAATAAAATGGCACTGTCAATGTAGGAATTTGCTAAAGATTTCGAAGTGTTGCATATAACATTATTTGCACTTTATATCTCTCAAGGATTATCATGACACTGGAAGTTACTTTTGGTCTTCCCTTGTTTGGGAATTTTATGGTTTCAGTTTTTTGGATCAGGATATGTATCAATGGGAAATATGCCAGTCAGTGTAGCTGAGGTATTACTTATGATAGTTTAGTAGAAAACTTTATTTTAGTTGACAGCTGTCATAGTTCTTCCATTTATTGGTGAATGTTAGCATTGTATTTGAAATGTTTGCTATTACTGTTATTGTATTTAACAGAAGTGACTGTATGTTTGGTGCATGGCAGTGCAAGACGATGCTTAAAGGAAATTCCACATTTGCTATCTGTATAGTAGTGAATCTGTTTATATTTTTTATTCAGGGTTGAATGTTTCAGACACATCCAGTTTTCTCTAGAATTAATAATTTACCATGGTTGTGCAATGTTCGTACTTCACAGTATTTTAAATGAGAAGTTGGTTTGCATTTACTGAGCACCTGTGGCTGTTTTGGGTGAATCAGTTTTAATGTTGTAGTTAAGAGATTCATTCAGCATAATCCAGGGGCCACCTGCACATGTTTCAGTAACCCACCAGTAGCATTAAATAACCTGAGTTTGCTCTTTGGCATTAATGTACACATTCCCTAATCACAGGTCATTGCTGAAAGCCATACTTGCCTCCCGCTCCCACCCCTTTTGCACTAACCAACCCCACCACACTAATACACCATCCTAACCTAATCTCTACCCAGCATTAACACCCCTGTCAGTAATCTCTCTCTCTCATTGTACATATCTACAGATGATCTGGTCAACTTTCCTGATTTATTGAGGCTTGTCTTTGTACGTATTATGTTTGCTTTTTCTGTTATAAGACATTGCAGCTTGTACTGTTGTGCCAGAAGCTCTACTTTGACTTCTGTGCTCATGTAAAATGTGATGTGTAACTCCCCAGCTTTGGCTGAAATGGATCCTCTCTGGATCAGACTATATATAATTTCTCATTCTTGGGACATCTTTGTCATGTTTCAATCCATTTTCCACATAAGCTGTCAACCAACAGATTCCATTTCTATTGAAGACCTTGCATAGAGGTGTCCACCAGCAAAAATACAGGCTTGTGTAATACTGGCTGTTGATGTTGTGACATACCCCCTATGGACCAGTAATCAAAGAGCCTGAATCCTCCCCACTGACACCGGTAAGGGCCATTCACTTGGAACAAAAATAGAAATGCAGTGTGTGTGTAAGCATACCTCTCAACTGTCCTTAATTTTAACTCAAATTTTAGCTCTGTCCCTCTGAAATGAATCCCTCTTAACACTAGTGCATTTTGGCGGAAAGGTGCTGCATTATACTTAATAAATAATGACAATGATTAAGAGGTACTGATTTTTGTTCCTGTAGGACATGTATATTAATTCACATACTCTTATTCTGTTAATGTCTCAAGTTAATAGATGTAATAGTTTAAGTGTCCCTGATTTGTTCTACATTTGTCCCTGATTCTGTTGAAATTTGTCTGTGGCTGAGAGGTATGTGTGTATGTAGTAGGTGTGTGTGTATGTATACAAGAGAGGTGTAGCACACCCCTCAGCTGCCTAGGGTTTTACAGAATGTCCAGATTTTTGCCCCATATTCCTCCTAAAAAGGTTTGAAGTTGCTAAATAATGACAGACATTTGGGTTTTAGACATCATATCCTTTAGAAAAATGTATACTAACACAAATCCTGTTAGTCTAGCAATTTTCTAAGTTCATGAGAGAAATATTTGTAATCTGCCCCTATTTATGTTGAGCTTTGGCCATATTTCTTGCACTAAGAGGTTGAGGTGAGTGTATAATGTCCTAGTTAGAGTTAGCAGGTGGAATTTATTTTCAAGTGCATTTTTAAGGAATTGTGAGCTTCAAGGGAAGAGAAATTTACTGCTGCTCATGCTAAGTCTGCTTAAAATGTGCAACTGTCTAGTTCAGCAAATTGTATCACTATTGTCATATAGAATTTTAAAGCAGTGTTAGTAGCACAGCAGGTAGCATACTTGCATCTTGATGTAGAAGGCTATAGGTTCTACTTCCACAGCATGTAGATTTGTATTTTAAGGAAATGGGGTGCTGCAGTCCTGAGTACGTCCTCCTTTGGAGGAAATGCCTAGCAACTATGAACCTGTTTTTCAGCTTGCCACCCATTCCCTATTGCAATATACTAGCTTACCATTTTTGTTTAATATAGCATGGGCAATTTATTCTTTAGGGGCAGTAGGCACTGAATTTGTAGATGAAATATAAAGCTGTTTTCTAGCATCAACCTCTTCATTAGTTTCAGATCTCTATAATGTGGAATTATTCAGATGACTTTTACTTCTGCAGAGATTGTGCATACTGACTGACATTTGTGGATTGCAATGACAGAAGCTTAAGTGGCCTTTTATGGTTGAAATGTTCTGAATTGGGCAGTTTGTCATTATTGGTTCATATGTTTTGTTTCATTGCTTGCTGGAAAAACATTCAAAAAGTACAGTTTTGTACCTACCATAAATGTAGATGTTCGAAGATCCACATTGCTGCAGTCCTTACTTATGGGTAGTCCGCTGTCCTCGGTCGGCCCGAATACCAAAGTATTAGGCTGACGTCGGTCATGGACGCCTAGATCTGACATCAGAGCGTCAGGGTATAAAGGCGCATGACCGACGTCATATCCTCAGTCTTTTCTTGCCCCAGATGTCAGAAGGCCAAAACCAGAAAGGCTACAGCCAAAAACAGAATACCTCCCAAACACATGCCCAACAACAACCATCACCTAAAGCATAGCACCATGTCAAACTACAGTGGGGAAGGAGGGAGGGTAAATTGGACTGCAGCAATGTGGATCTTCGAACATCTACATTTATGGTAGGTACAAAACTGTACTATGTTCTTCATCTCACATTGCTGCAGTCCTTACTTATGGGTAGAATCCCAAAGCAACGGGAAAGGGAGGATGGTAAAAATCATAAAGCATTAGGGGCCGCTAAAATGCCCTGTAAAATTGCAGTGGCAAAGCCAGCCCTAGACTTAGAATAAAGAGGAAGGTGGTAATGTTTAGAAAAAGTATGCACAGAACTCCAAGTAGCTGCCTCCAAAATGTCTTTTGTAGCTACCCCCCTTAGAAAAGCCGTAGAAGTAGCAGTAGCCCTAGTGGAATGAGGCCTGATTCCCGCAGGAATCTCCTTACCATGATGGGAATAACAGAAAGAAATACAAAACCCAATCCATTTAGAAATAGTTTGTTTTGAAACAGGTTTACCCTGTGAACCCAAAGCAAAAGAAACAAACAACTGCTGAGACTGTCTGAACTCCTTGGTTCTGCTCAAATAATAACGCAACTGCCTGTGAATATCCAAAGTATGCAAAATTTTCTCCCTTTATTTTGGGGATTTGCATAAAAAGTAGGCAAGTGAATAGTTTGATTTAAGGCCACACTAGAAACCACTTTAGGCATAAAGGAAGGATTAGTACGCAAAGATACCCTATCCTTATGAAAAATCAGGAAAGGCTCCACTGCCATGAGGGCCTGTAATTCAGACACCCTTCTTGCAGAGGTAATGGCCAACAAAAAAGCAGTTTTCCATGACAAATACTTTAACTCGGCAGTAGCTGCAGGCTCAAAAGGTTGTAGAGTAAGTTTTTCCAACACATAATTGAGATCCCAAGCAGGAGTAGGAGCTCTACGTGGGGGTCTTATATTCTTTGCCCCTCTAAGAAATTGCTTAAACCAAGGATGAGAGAATAAAGGAGGGTCACAATCATAGTGAGCAGAAATGGCTGCAGCATGGACCTTTATCGAGGAGAAAGACAAACCCTTGTCCAATAACTCAGTAAGATATTGAAGAGCAACACTTAAATTAGGTCTGGAGACATCAAAGTCCTTTCCTTTGCTCCAAATAAAAAATCTCCTCCATTTATCAGCGTAAACCTTCCTGGTACTAGGCCTCCTGGCCTCCAAAATAACATTCAAAACTTGTTGTGGAAGCTGAGACCCTCCAGAGTCTAAAACAGAATATGCCAGGCTGTTAGATGCAGAGACTGAATCTTGACATTGAGGAAGTGACTGTCCTCTTGTGACAAAAGGTGCGGAATCAAAGGCAGAGGCCATGGAGGTTCTCGTACTAAACTCCTCAGTAGTGGGTACCAGTGTTGTCGAGGCCAATCCGGTGCTATCAAAATCATGGTTGGCTTGTCTTGTCTGGCCTTCAAAAGTACCTTGGGAAGAAGAGGCAGAGGTGGAAAGGCATATACATGCAGATTGTTCCAACTGAATGATAGAGCGTCCACCTTCCAAGCTGTGTGATGAAACATTTTTGTGCAAAACTTTGGCAACTGGTAATTCAGTGGAGAAGCGAACAGATCTATGTCTGGAGTTCCCCATAACACTGTCAACTTTAGAAATACATGAGGATCCAATTTTCACTCGTGAGGATCCACTATTTGTCTGCTCAACACATCTGCTAAGGAGTTCTGTGCTCCTGGTAGAAACCTTGCCTGAAGATTGAGGTGTAGATTGAGAGCAGTTTCCCACAAAATCATCGCTTGCCTGCAAAGAGGGTAAGAATGGGTTCCCCCTTGCTTGTTGATGTACCACATGACAGTAGTGTTGTCTGTTTGAATCAACACCTGCCCTGGGTGAAGTAAATCTTTGAAAGCCATCAATGCAAACTGGACTGCTAACATTTCCTTCAAGTTGATATGCAAATGTTGGAGTTTGACAGGCCACGTGTTTTGCACCCATTTTCCATTGAGGTGTGCTCCCCAAGCCTTGTCCGAGGCATCTGTCGTTAGAATCTGACTCGCCTCTGGCCGGGTCACAGAGAGTCCCTTGTTTAGGTGACATTCCTGAGCCCACCACAAAAACTCCATCTGAATGCAAGGTATTATCTGAATGACAGTGTCTAGATCTTGGCAGTGCTGTGTCCATACATTTTGAGATACCATTGAAGCTTCCTCATATGCAATTTGGCATTGGGAAGCACCAGAATACAAGATGCCATGAACCCCAAGGCTTGAAGGACTGTCCTTGCAGTCAGCCTGGACCGTAGAGACATTTGATGGAAATAAAGAGAAAGGCTTCTTTGTTTGTCCGGGGTCAAAAAGCCATCTGGGAAGCTGTATTCAGTCTCACACCCAGAAAGCACATGTCCTGAGAGGGTACTAGACTGGACTTTGTTTCGTTCACAGAATACCCTAGGCATCGTAACACTGCCATCACATACTGTAGATGATGAAGAAGTTCGTCCTTTTCTTGTGCAATAATCAGGCAATCGTCCAAATAAGGATAAATCTGTATTCCTCTTAGTCTGAAAAAGGCTATCACTGGAGCCAGAACCTTTGTGAACACTCTGGGCGCAGTAGATAAGCCAAAGGGCAATGCAGAGAACTGATAATGTAAATTTCCAGCCCGAAAACGCAGGTACCTCCTGCAACTGGGCCTGATAGGAACATGAAGGTAAGCCTCTTTGAGATCCAGAGTAACCATCCAGTGATCTTTTCCCAACAGAGGTAAAAGTTGTTGTAAAGTCAACATCTTGAACTTTGGAATGTCCAGGTAAGTGTTGAGGATAGATAAATCCAAAATTGGTCTCCACGTGTTCCCTTTCTTTGGAACTAGAAACAGGCGAGAATAAAATCCTAGGCCCACTTCTGACCGAGGAACTGGCTGTATAGCTCCTATTCGAAGAAGTAAAGAAATTTGTCTGTGAGCCTCTATCCTTTGCCGAGGAGGGACGTCTGGCATGCCTTTGAAAGGAGGCATGGTATGGAAATAGAACTTGTAACCACGGTTTATAATGTCCAACACCCATTTGTCCTGGGTGACTAAATGCCAATTTTGCTTGAAAAGAGCCAACTTTCCTCCCAAAGGAGCTGCCAGCCAAGAAGAATCTGGTAGCTGAAAATGCAGGTCATTGGGCCTGTTTACGAAAGGACTGGCCCCTGCCCTCACCAGTAGATTGAGCAGGCGAACTCCATTGTCTCGGCCTGAAGGTACTCTGAGCTCTGCCCCTACCACGCCTAGATCTACCCCTAGACTGAGAATCAGAAGAAGGCGTCCACCCCTTAGTAGGCCAATTTCTACTAAACTTTGGAGGTTGTACCTGCAAAAAATCTTTAACAGTCTGCATAGACTTAGCCTTATCTTCCATTTTCTTTAAGACTGACTCCACAGGAGGACCAAACAAAACTTCAGACTGTAAAGGGCATCCAGAATTCTAGACTTAACATGTTCAGACAAATTCTGATCCTTAAGCCAGGCGTGCCTACGAATAACTGAACCAGTGGCAGCCACCCTAGAAGAAGCCTGTAAAGCATCAAAACCACATTGCAAAGAGTGCTTACCCACCTGTTCAGAAACATGCACTAAATCTTGCAATTCTTTACACTCTATGCCCTCTGCCAAAGCATCCACTTTAGATCTTAGCTGAGAAAGGAGGAAATTCTGATACTTCAACATATGAAACTGGCAGTTCAAAGCTCTCATTGCTAAAGTAGAAGAGGTATACACCTTCTTACCCCATCTATCCAAAGCTCTAGCTTCCTTATCCAGAGGAACCGGATTCTTAACAACAGAGGCTCTAACACCCTTAGGCCCCTGACTAATAGTTTCTGGGTCCGCCCTAGGACTCTTGTACAGATATTTATGAGCCTCAGGCACCCTGTAATACCTGTCCGGTTTAACTGGGGCAGGAGGCACAGAATCTGGATTAAGGGAAGCTTCCGAGAAAACATCTGAAACAACATCCAAACCGGAGGTATAGCTAAGGGTCTATGCTGTGGTAAAAACAAGAACTCCCTAAGTCTCTTCCGTGAATCAGAGTAATCCTGTCCTTCCCACTTAAAATGCTCCCTCATGGAATGCAGAGTTTCTGAAAATGAAAAATCCTCTGGAGGAGAAGCAGAAGGAGTGGAATCCTCTGCATCAGAATCAGAATAAGGAGGAAATCTTGAATGTCTTCAGCAGAAGACTCTGAATCATCTGAGGCCTGCTCCAAACTTTCCAACTCTGGCTCCATCCTGGGCCTCTTATCAGGAGGGGGCATAGAACCTCTAATTAAAGTAATCAAATCCTCTGCCATTTTAAGCATGTGCTTTTTAGGCACAGACCCTGAAGAACCAGAACTAACACCAGAGGAAGGCAAAACAGACCTGCCCTTAGAAGGAGCCTTAGAAACAGTAGCAGAAGGCCTAACCACCTTAGGCATAGAAGGGAGAATAGTAACCTGAGAGGCCCCTTCAACCTGACCTGCCTCCTGAGAGGCCACATCTTGTAAAATCAAAGTTTCCCCCTGGGACTCAACAGAAACTTCAGCCGGATCCACTTGTTCAGCTGTAGCTTCTAAAGGTCCGGCGTCCGAAACGGACGAATCATCCTGCCTAGGCTTTAAAGATTTGTCTTTGCGCTTCTTAGTAGAAGCAGGCGTCGGAACATCCGACGGCATATTATAATTACACCTCTTGCCAAAGACTAACCTAGCGCAATCTAATCTCCGTTTTATAGTGCGCTTATTAAACCTAGCACAAAACCGACACCCGACTACGTCGTGCTCCGGTCCCAAACAAGGAATACAAAGCGAGTGGTAATCCCTATGCGGTATCTGTTTCCCACAAGAAATACAATTATTCACTTTTTCTGACATCCGGTAAGTAACTGAGGCAAGAAAAAACAAAAATATTCCCCAACGGGGTACTTAGCCCAACTTGGTATCGGTCAGAAACTCCGAAAACGAAAAATTTCAGAACGCCGAACGGCACTTGCAACGCTGCTTCTGCATCGGACCATGCGGCAAAAAAGACTGGGGATATGACGTCGGTCATGCGCCTTTATACCCTGACGCTCTGATGTCAGATCTAGGCATCCATGACCGACGTCAGCCTAATACTTTGGTATTCGGGCCGACCGAGGACAGCGGACTACCCATAAGTAAGGACTGCAGCAATGTGAGATGAAGAACATCTATAAATTTAAAACGCACTATAACACGTGGTGCTGTATTATAGAAGGGATATAATTACATTATTTTAAATTATAATTAAAACAATCTGTATATATTATAGGCATATGTATAATCTTATGCATAAATATGTACACTTCTTATGTATGGCTACTCTTGTTTATCACAGTAACAGGAAGGATACTGTAATGCCTGTGTCAAGAAATAAGGTCTAAAGCTTATAGTTAAGCATATAATGAAGTTGTTCACATCACTGATAATAGACCCAGTTTCATATAACTAAGGTTCAACCACACAAAAGCAGAAAACACCCAGAATTTCCCTCACCCACTCAGTAAAACTAATCTTGAGAAAAGAATTAATAATGTGCATATATTAGGGCTACTGGAATTATCTTTAAAAAGATGAAGTGATGACTTACAACTGTGTCAATGTTGGGATTATGAAGAAATGCTTGATTAAGCATTAATTAAAAGATATACATAATTTAGTGACTGCACACAGTTTAAGTTAAATAGAACTATAATGTGTTGTGCATTCAGAGCACAGAATGCCAGCTTTTATTTAAACAGCAACTTGAGTTACTGAGAGCTAATCTTGGAAGCCAAAGAACACTAGTGTTATAAACTAATCTGTTTAAATCTGTATAATCTGAACAGGCTCATGAGACTCCGTTTAGTGTCCTACATGAGAAATACTGAGCTAATGAACATTATTCCCCAGTAGTTGTTTCTAAGTCACTTATAAATAAATAAAACAAGGGAAAGTAATTTGAAATAAAACAAATACCTTGTCTTTATGGTAGGTAAAAAGGAAAACTCTGTTAGTACCCAAGTAAATAAAATGATTATTAGCAATGAATAAAAAATTATTCCAGTATAGAGAACTGAACAGCCAAGCCTTCTTGATCAGAATTCAAAAGGGCTGCCAGCTGAAAGTTCCCTTGAGTTAGTTGCAATGTACATGGGGTATGTAAAAAAAACTTATCATGGATTCCTAATTAAATCTAGATATCTGTAATCATTGTAGAAGTAAAGCATAAAACAGTATACACACTGAGAATTTTGAACAGTGTTTACGGCAACTGGGGAGAAATAGCCAGGTAATGGGACCCTGTAATGGCTGCGTGGTGGTGGTGGTGGTGGGGGGGGTGCTGCATGGGCAGAGGGGGTGGGGCTGCATGGGTGGGGCTCTGTTTGCACCCCCATGCAAAAAATCCTGCGGGCTCCCTTGCCTATGTCACAAGTGACTGTTTAATAAAGATGTTTCTTGTTTAAAAAAAATAATGCAGTCATACTTGCATATTCTGACTTGACTAGCAATTTCAATCTCAGTACTCTAATGATCGCAATTTCAGCCCTGGAAATACAAGTGGGTACCCATACAAATTTGCGATCCCATAAATATTACTATTCTGATGTGTGTCCGCGGATTTAAAAAAAAAAAAAAAAAAAAAAAAAGAGAGAGAGATTTCCTGTCCCAGAGTGTCTTGTATGCAATCACTAAACTTCACTCCAGAGATTTTTCATTTTAATCATACTTTGTCATTGTTTCTTCTTTATCAATTAATTATGCTAACTCTCTGGTAATGAGCATATTTGATGAATTCTTTACTTTAGAGGTAAAGTTCTATGCAATTTTGGTCTCTGTTCAAAAGGGGGAGGGGGAGCAGAAATCTCATGTCTAATGACCTGGATTTAGAATTATCACAACCAAGAATTTACCAAGTCCAACTAGTGCAGGTGACACAAAGGGATAAAGCCATGACTATATCCCAGGCAGATCAAGTTTGATTAATAACTCAAGCTTAATGGCACTGACAGGGGAAGACTGCTGTGTTCATTCTAGGAGGCAGTGGATGGATCAGAGAACCACTATTTGGTGATACCTCTCATTTGTGAGTGCATGGGCGTGTATACTTATAGGGGGGAGGACACTGCGAGTCTCAACTGTTACGTGGGTAGCCCATCCCTGCCACCAAGGTGGAAGGTTATAAGACTTGAACAAAAAAATTCTCATTGCTAAGATGATAGCAGCAGCACAAACATCCTGTAGTCTGCCTGAATGATAGCCACCTGCTGATGGCTTTCACCCTGGAGAATCTGGGGATTCCCCATCATTATAGAAAGAATGGGTTTAAGTCAGACAGGAAGCTTGATGTTCAGCAGCCATAAAGGGAAAAAGCACATAGAAAAGAAAAAAAGACTCTAGCATGCTCGTTCAGTACCTGATTGAGATGTAAAGTGCATAGAACTTAATACACAGTCTGTATCATCATTACTCAGCAAGTCCTTGTATTGGAAATGTAAGCCAGCATGAACTGAAATTATGTCAAACACAAGACATTCTTCATAATAGCGACTTAACACTGCGCTATTTCCTTACGGAGCTTGACAAATGTCTAGAATGTGTGTGTTCTTAGATGATTATTTCAGCTTTAGAAGAAAAAGTGAACAAATTCTGTAACGGAGATCCTCTTCCAATTTGGTAACAGACTATCTTGCTTTACATAGAGTAAATACACACCACACCTTTAGCTACATGCAGGAAAATGCCAACCAGGTTCTCAGTTTTGTAACCATGTTTTAGTCCATTAACCTAACACCCATTTTTGCATGAAGTGTTGGAGTGTCACATCAACAAAGTACAGTTGTATACACTTACCATAAATGTAGATGTTCGAGTGTATTCACTGATGCAGTCATTACATTTGGGTTATCTGCTTTCAGGTAACCCTCAGTCGGCCTGATTAACAAAGGCTTGGGTCCTGCATCGGTTGCTGTCCCTTCTTCCATGTCAGGTCGTCAGGGGTATAAAACATGCAGCCGATGCCATTACATCAGTTTTTCTTGCCCCAGATGTGAGGTGCCCCCCTAATGGGAAGCAATTAAATATAAAGTACAAAGATATACCTCCAACAAAAAAGCAAATACACCAAAAAGGCTTTTAAGCATAGTAAAGGAAAGTAGAGGTATAGTCAAAAGAAGTTAGGGGGCTGGAGGGAGGGTAACCAGGACTGCAACAGTGAATACACTCGAACATCTACATTTATGGTAAGTGTACACAACTGTACTATGTTCTTCATGTTTCACTGTTGCAGTCATTACATTTGGGTAGATTCCAAAAGTTATGGTTGGGAGGAGGAATTTAGATAGCATTAGGACCAGCTACAAGGCCCTGCAAGACTGCAGTGGCAAAGCCAGCTCTGGATTTAGAGAAAATTGGCAAATGATAATGCTTGGTGAAAGTATGTACAGAACTCCAGGTAGCAGCTTCAAGGATGTCCCTGGTAGGGACTCCAGTGAGAAAGGCTGTAAAGGTAGATGCAACCCTGGTGGAGTGAGGTCTGATCCCCTGGGGGATAGGTTTTCCATGGTGCTTATAGCAGAAATTAATGCAATGGCTTATCCATTTAGAAATGGTTTGCTTTGAAATAACCTTCCCCCTGCTCCTGCAGCAAATGCCACCAGCAGTTGTTCAGATTTCCTTTGAGGTTTAGTTATGTCCAAGTAGAATCTAAGTTGTCTGTGCACATCTAAGGAATGCAGTATCCGTTCCCCTTTATTCTGTGGATTGGGAAAGAAGGTTGACAAATGAATGGACTGATTAAGAGCCACACTGGATACCATCTTGAGCATGAAGGATGGATTGGTTCTAAGGAACACCCTGTCCACATGAAAGGTGATGAAAGGCTCCACTGCCATAAGGGCCTGTAATTCAGATACCCTTCTAACTGAAGTGATTGTTAAAAGGAAAACGATTTTCCAGGAAATAAATTTTAAGTTTGCAGTAGCAGCTGGCTCGAAAAGAGGTAGAGTGAGTTTCTCCAAGTCAAAGTTAAGGTCCCAGGCTGGTGTTGGAGCTCTCCTGGGTGGTCTCAAATTTTTGGACCCTCTAAGGAACTGCTTGAGCAGTGGATGAGAGAAGAGGGGAGGTTCTGTGTTATAATGAGCTGAAATGACTGAGGCGTGGATTTTAATGGAGGAAAACGACAGGCCCTTGTGAAGCATCTCAGTTAAGTATTGTAAAATCTGAGGTATATTGGGCACTGCTGTGCTCATCCCTTGAGATTGGTTCCAGGCACAGAATCTTTTCCATTTTTCAGCATAAGATTTTCTAGTACTAGGCCTCCTTGCCTCTAAAATGATAACCATCACAGGTTTGCTGAGGGATGGTAAAGGAGAGATTAAGTAATTAGCCAGGCTGGAAGGTTCAGTGTTAGAAGCAGAGGGTGCAGAATCTGGTTCTCCTGCTGAGACAGCAGGGAAGGAGTCTGAGACAAGTGCTATGGAGATAACCATGACACACTGCGCAGGAGGGGGTACCAGTGTTGGCACGGCCAGTCTGGAGCAATCAAAATCATCCTTGGTTTGTCCTGTTTGATTTTTAGTAGTATTTTGGAGAGCAGAGGCAAAGGGGGAAGGCATAGATTTATAGGTTTTTCCAGCTGAAGAACAGAGCATACACTTTCCAGGCTTGTTTGTGGGGAGTCCTGGTGCAAAATTTGTCCAAGTGATAGTTTTGGGGAGAGGCAAACAGGTCTATATCTGGGCTCCCCCATTTGCTTGTCAACATGTTGAAAATCCTTGGTTCCAGTTTCCACTCGTGTGGTTCCATGAGTTTTCTGCTTAGTCCGTCTGCCAGTGTATTTAATTTTCCTGGCAGGAATTGAGCTTGTAGGTGCACTTGGTAGCTCAAGGCTATATTCCACAATGCCATGGCTAGTCTGCAGAGGGGGTTAAGAATGTGTACCCCCCTGCTTGTTTATGTACCACATAACAGTGGTGTTGTCCGTCTTTACCATTAGTTGTCCTGGGAGAATGTGGCCCTTGAAGGCTGTCAGAGCATTCTGTACAGCTAACATTTGTTTTGATTGATATGCAGGTGCATTTGACTTGGGTTCCATTTGCCCTGAATGCACTTCCCTGCCAGGTAAGTCCCCCATGCATAGACTGATACATCTGTTGTTAGGGTTTGGGCGGCAGGGAGTGGTGTGAAAGGTAGTCCCTTGTTTTGGTGGCAGGCCTCTACCCACCAAAGGAACACTAGGCGTAGGCAAGGTTTGATAGGAATCATTGTTTCTAGGTCTTGAGAATGTTGACACCATAGGCATTTTAGATACCACTGTAGTTTCCTCATATGCAGTCTTGCATACGGAATTAGAAGAATGCAGGAGGCCATGAACCCCAAGGCTTGCAGTATTTGTCTTGCAGATAGCAGGGTTTTTGTGGCCACTTGTTTGAAGTAGTTTGTCAAATGAATTTGTTTCTCTGGCGTGAGGTAAGCCATCTGGGAAGTTGTATTCAAGCTTGCTCCCAGGAATATAATTTGATGACAGGGTACCACGTGTGATTTCTTTTCGTTTATGGTGTACCCCAGACAAGTTAGAACCCTTTGTACAAAGGCCAGATGATTCAATAGTATGTCCTGGCTTTCTGCCTGAATTAGACAATCGTCCAGGTATGGATATATTTGAATATTTCTTTACCTGCAAAATGCAATAACTGGAGCTAGGCACTTTGTGAATACCCTGGGCGCAGTAGATAAGCCAAAGGGCAGTGCGGAGAACTGATAGTGCATGCAGTCTGCTTTGAAGCGTAGGTATCTTCTGCAAGATTCTCTGATTGGGATGTGCAGGTATGCTTCTTTTAAATCTATTGTTGCCAACCAGGCATCTTTGCCTAGCATAGGAAGTAATTGGTGAAGAGTCAGCATCTTGAATTTTGGAATCTCCAAAAAGGTGTTTAGAGTAGACCGGTCCAGGATAGGATGCCATGAATTGTCTTTTCTGGGTACCAGGAAAAGTCTCAAGAAGAAACCTTGTCCCTTTTCCTCTTCTGGTACCAGTTGAATAGCCCCCATGCTTAAGAGAGAAAGTACTTGTTTTTGGGCCTCTGCCCACTGATTTGGGGGTAGGTCTGGCCACCCGCTTGGTGTTGACAACGTGTGGAAGTGAAATCTGTATCCCTGGAACATTTAAAACCCATTTGTCCTGGGTAATGAGTTTCCAATTCTTTGCATGAAGAGCAATCTTTCCCCTTAAAGGGGCAGTCAGTTAATAAGTGCTTGGAAATTTTAAAAGGAAGTCGTCAAGACAGTTTACCATAGGGGTGAGTCTTATTATTCCCAGATTTGGCAGTGGAGGCCCCCCCACTGCTTAGTTCTGTATGTCCCCTGGGACTGAAACCTGGGGTTTTTGCTGTGTCTGGGATTGGCTTGAGAAGACCTGGAAGGGGCTGGAAAGGACCAATTCTTAGAGGGCCAGTGCCTACTAAATCTAGGGGCTAAACTTGTAAAAAGTCTTTCACAGTTTGCATAGATTTAGCTTTATCTTCTATCTTTTTAAGACGTTCCTCAGTCTTGTTGCCAAACAGGCGGTCCTGATTTATAGGAGCATCCAACAATTTAGCTTTAACATGATCAGGCAAAGATTGCTCCTTAAGCCAAGCATGCCTTCTGAGCACAGACCCAGTAACAGCAGCCCTGCAAGAGGCCTCTAATGAATCAAAACCACATTGCAAAGTATGTTTTCCAACTTGTTCAGCAAAATGCATTAAATCCTGTAATTCTTTATTTTCCACACAGTCAGGAATCAACATCATTTTCTGTTTAAACAGTCCAATAACATGCTGCTGATACTTTAACATATGAAACTGGCAGTTTAAAGCCCTAATGGCTAAGGTTGCAGAAGTGTAAAACTTCTTATCTCATCTATCCAGTGCCCTGGAGTCTCTAACAGAAGGGGTAGGATTTTTAGCAGTAGAAGTCTTAATACCCTTGGGCCCCTGTGAAATAGTCTCTGGATCTGCAATAGGATTTTTAAAAAGGAACTTGTGGGACTTAGGGACCCTGTAGTATCTGTCAGGTTATCTGGGAGCAAGAGGCAGTGTATCAGGGGCCAAACTAGATTCCGGAAAAGCATCAACAATGTCTAGTACAGGAGGAATAGCTAAAGGCCTATACTGAGGTAGGAGAAGGAAATTCCTAAGCCACTTTTATGAATCAGAAAAATCCTGGCTTTCCCAGTGGAAATGCTCCCTTAGAGTATATAAAAGGTTTCCCCAAAAGAAAAATCCTCAGGAGGGGAAGCAGAGGGAATGGAGTCCTCTGCATCAGAATCTTCATAAGTAGATAAGGGCAAATACAGATCATCAAAAGAATCGGAAACAACAGAATTCTGATCAGAAGATTCATAATCAACTTCAGTCCTAGGCCCCTTAGAAGGGGGGGGGGGTTGGCTACCCCTGATTAGAGTTATTAGATCTTCAGCCATTCTTATCATTTGTTTTTTAGGCATAGAGGCCTGAGCAGGTGGCCTGGGCATCGTAGATTTAGGCATGGATCGAGATTTAGGCCTAAGTAAAGAAGGAGACGTCGGTTTAATAAGCAAGTCCATAGGCATGAATACACCCTCAGAAGCCGGTGCCTGCACAACGGCTCTGGACCCATCCAAGGTAGAGACATCCGCGGGTTCCATAGTTGAAGCATCTTGCGGCATACCGGACTCCTAATGGGTCTCAGTAGAGGCCTCGAATCAGAAGTAGCGGGTATCAGGGGCTGCGAAAGTCCTCACTGAGTACCGGCGAACTGGCGACTGGCTTAGGAGAAGCATCATCGGCAGTTTTGGACCTCGGCGGGCTGTCTCTGTCTTTATCTTTGTGTTTTTTTGGAATCCCAGTAGTCGGATGGCTAACCGACGACATTTCTGGATAATTAAACCGAGAACCAAAATATTTAGAGGCGGAAATATACTGACGACAGATAGTGCGCTGATTAAATAAAGCAGAAAACCGACAGCAAGGTACATCGTGGTCAGGGCCTAGGCAAGGAATACAGTACGAATGAAAATCTTTATGAGGTATTTGCTTTCCACAAGTAATGCAATTATTAACTTTTACTGACATTGGTAAGGAGCAAGAAAAAGTTTCCCCAACGGAGTACTTGGCTTTAGTTGAAGACTTTGGTTCTGAAACTCGAAAATGAAAATTTCAGGAGTCGGCCGACCGGCACTTGCGAACTGCTTCTGCTTTGGGCACTGCATGGCAAGAAAGACTGATGTAATAGCATCGGCTGCATGTTTTATACCCCTGATGACCTGACATCATGGAAGAAGGGACAGCAACTAATGCAGGACCCAAGACTTTGTTAATCAGGCCGACTGAGGGCTACCTACAAGCAGATAACCCAAATGTAATGATTGCAACAGTGAAACACGAAGAACATCAGCAATCATCTAGAGTCAATGTTCACGCCACCAGGTGGAAAGCCCTGCCGCTGTTGTTCTTCAATACCACACACATGCACACACACACTCCACCTACAACCATTTGCAATAAATTCTCTTAAATCAAAGTTCCCATATAAAAGTGAATACTTTAGTTTCTCTAACATGACATTTAAACTCCAGGTATGGGAATTAAAGATGGTCAGGGAATGCGTTCTACTGTTAAACAGACTGGAGTGTAGAGGACCTTATGGCAAACAGTTTGACCATTAGCTAAAGGTGAAAGAAAGCAGGTGGCACTCTTTAATCTGTTATGTAAATCTGATCAAGGAGAGGGAATACAGTAAGGGCAGGGGAAAGGCACAAATTCTCAAATGAGTTCTTTGCATGCATCTTTACAAAATAAAGTGCCAGCTTGGAAGAGAAAAGATGAGAGGACCTCTGACAGACACTATGATGCAAAAAGGAAGCTCATGGAGTTTAATTGAAGGCAAGATACAAGGTTTTTACAATAGGGTCTATATTATATTTTCGAAAATTTCAAACATCAAACACCATATGGTCGACACCATATCAGCGATGTTTGAAATTCCAAAAATATAATAAAAAAATAAAAATAAAAAAAAGATACTTACCTAAACGCTGTAGGCAGGGGGGCAAGCCCCCCCACACCCCTGCTACCTAAATATTCCTACTCCAAGATCGCACCGCATTGAAGTAAACGGAAAATATTCCCTACAGCGATTTCCGTGTTACACGTGCGACATTTCGTCCAATCAGGTTCTCTCAATACACGTTTGCCGTTTACAATTTTCAATCACGCGACAGGAACTCTTTACAATATACCCGAAGGATCCTAAAGATCTGTCACTTTAACTCAAAGGGTTAAGACTGCAAGTTGTTAATGAGACTCACTGTATAGATGGGGGGGTCGATTCCTTTTAATTCCACTTATAAACTGTGTGACTCACAGCAAGTCAGGTAACTAAACAATGCTCCTTGACTTAACCAGCTAATTAAACAAATAAGTAAAAATCAAAATCTGGCATGTATAATCTCAGATTCCCTGGCAGTATTCTTCAAGCAGTAACTCAGCAGTGGCAAGGAACTGAAAGGATGCTATGGCAGTACCATTCCAAAAGGGGGAGCTAGAACTGACCTAGTGAATTATAGACCTGTAAACCTGAATTCAGTAGAAAGGAGCATAATAGAGAAAATAGTGAGGGGGAAATGTGAGCTTGATTTCTTCAAAACAAACTGCTAGATATCACCAATGATAATCTATAGAAAACAATGTCAGCCTAACCTGCTTCCATTTTATGAAGTTATATTGGTGTTCAACAATGTACATTTAACTCAGCTAGACACAGGCAAAATGAAGGAATTTAGAAGAGAAGAGAAGCTGACTAATGGGCAGAAGACTGCCTGCATGGTAGGAAACACATTTTAATAGTTACGGGATCTTCTGAAAAGAAAGGTTAAGCGGTTCTGGGCTTCCAAAGAGATCAAGTCCTGGGAACTGTACTTTCTAGAATCTCAGGTATCCTAAGCAGGACAGGATCACCTATATGTAAATGACATTAACAAAGAAGAACAGTGAAGGGTGAAATCTTTAAAGGGACCTGTGCAGACTGGTGGGGTGAAATGAAAAGTGACATCTGAAAATTAGGGTATGCAAAGTACTTCATCTGAGGTCAAATAATACAAAACTGGAATACGGGATGGTATAAATGGTCCTAAAAACTGCAGAACAGAAAAAATATATATCTTGATGTAGTAGTAAAAGCAGAAATGATTTGCCATGTACAACTAAGAAAGATGTGGCCAAGGCCAATAAAATGTTGAACTGTATCCATAAGGAGAACAGAGAACATATTACCTCACTACAGATATCTGGTCAGGCCTCAGAGTATAATGTGCTCAGTTCTGGTGCTCATATTTACGATAAGGATATCAAATGAGCTGAAAAGGTACAATAAAAAATATGCACTGGACTACTCTATTCAGATTTTTGGTGAAGATACAAAGAAAACACCTGGGGTGATGAAGGAATGATAGGTCAGGAGGTAAGAAGAGGGTCACAAGGATATACAGACTCCACTCAAGGATAGCGGAGACAAGATATTGGTGTGTCAGACACTTGGTGACATTATGACCTCATACAGCTCAAGGGAAAAGAAAAAGAAGAGGGCTAACCTAACAGATTATGGGTGTAGCATAAAAAAAAAAACAACTGTACTTTTTCACAGAAGTAGTAGTAAACAAATGGAACAGATTACCTAAGAAGACAAACTGTAAGACCAAAGAAATCCTTTGTGATGGTTTGGGATAGATGGCAGACTAAGAGGAGGACTACAGAAAGCAAACAAAAGATATCAAAGGCTGACTGTTGTGAAGGACATCCAACACACAAGAAATGAAGTCTGATACATTACCCTGACAGCCAATTCACTGATCACAACCTCACCGAGACAAAGCTGCTGAAAAGAACAGCCTACTGACAAGCCAAGAAATCAAGATGACCCATTTTTCCCCTTCTGCTTCATCGTTTGCAGTCTACCCCAGTGTCCACATCCATCTCTAGGCTTACTAGGCTTACCAACTTCGCCTAGAGCCCAAAACAATCTTCAGTCTAAGGCTAGAGCCAACACAGACTCTAAGGATATACTGGGGAGGCCATGCCATTAACTGTTTCCAAAAGTTTTTTTATTTTAATTTATGACCTACTCCTTGGTTCCTCCATCCTCTGAGCTCACCAGTTTTATGCCCAAGGGCTACTCCTCCCTATGGACCACAACTCACCCACAGGGAGAACCTAAATGAACGTCCTTCTCTTCTGAGATGGGGATGATCATCCCCCCTCTCTGTCAGCATCTCAACTGAATGAGGTGCTAATTGAACATGGGGCACCTGAGCAGCAATTAGGGCTTTATCCCTTCTATGCCATGGCACTGACTGAGATGACCCATCTTGACTTAAAGCTCAAGCTTAACATAGGCAGAAAACTGATGAAGCATTTTTGCATGAGTACCCCCCATGAGATATAGTTCTTTGTGTGTGTGTGTGTGTGTGTGTGTGTGTGTGTGTGTGTGTGTGTGTGCGTGTGTGCGTGTGCGTGTGTGTGTATATATCTACAGTGGATATAAAAAGTGTACACACCCCTGTTAAAATGCCAGGTTTTTGTGATATAAAAAATGAGACCACAATAAAGCATTTCAAAATGTTTCCCACCTTTAATGTGACCTATAACCTGTACAATTCAATTGAAAAACAAACAAATCTGTTAGGGGAAAAATATAAAAAAAAAAAAAACGTACAATAAGCTGGTTGCATAAGTCTGCACACCCTTAAACTAATACTTTGTTGAAGCACTTTTTGCTTTAATTACAGCATTCAGTCTTCTTGGGTACACACCTGACATCAATTAAAGAGACTCTGATTAACCCCAAATAAAGTTCAGCTGTCCTAGTAGGATTTTCCTTACATTTACTCAGTCGCCTGCTACAGCAAAAGCCATGGTACGCAGAGAGCTTACAAAGCATCAAAGGGATCTCATTGTTGAAAGGTATCAGCCAGGAGAAGGGTACAAAAGCATTTCCACAGCACTGGATATACCATGGAACACAGTGAAGATAGTCACCAAAAAGTGGAGAAAATATGAGACAACAGTGATGGTGCAAAAAACTGGACATACCTCTAAAACTGATGAAAAGACAAAACGAAAACTGGTCAGGGAGGCTGCCATGAGACCTACAGCAACACTGAAGGAGCTGCAGGAATTTCTGGCAAGTACTGGTTGTGTACTACATGTGACAACAATCTCCCATATTCTCCACATGTCTGGCCTACGGGGTAGGGTTGCAAGACAGAAACCTTTTCTTACACAGAAAAACATCCAGGCCTCGCTAAAATTTGCAAAACAATACATCAAGTCTCCCAAAAGCATGTGGGAAAATGTGTTATGGTCTGATGAGATGAAGGTTGAACGTTTTGGCCACAATTTCAAAATGTACGTTTGGTGCAAAAACAACACTTCGCATCACCAAAAGAACACCATCCCCATAGTGAAGTCTGGTGGTGGCAGTATCATGCTTTGGGGTTGCTTTTCTTCAGCTAGAACTGGGGCTTTAGTCAAGGTGGAGGAAATTATGAACAGTTCCAAATAACGGTCACTTTTCACCCAAAACCTTCAGGGGTCTGCTAGAAAGCTGAAGATGAAGAGGAAATTCACCTTTCAACACAACAATGACCCCAAGCATACATCCAAATCAACAAAAGAATGGCTTCACTAGAAGAAAATTAAAGTTATGGAATGGCCCAGACAGAGCCCAGACTTTAATTCAATAGAAAATCTGTGGGGTGACCTGAAAAGGGCTGTGCACAAGAGATGCCCTTGCAATTTGACAGATTTGGAGTGCTTTTGCAAGGAAGAGTAGGCAAATATTGCCAAGTTAAGATGTGCCATGCTGATAAGACTCCTACCCATGAAGACTGAATGCAGTAATTAAATCAAAAGGTGCTTCAACAAAGTATTAGTTTAAGGGTGTGCACACTTACACAACCAGCTAATTGTACTTTTTTTATTTTTCATATTTTTCCCTTAACAGAGTTGTTTGTTTTTAAATGAATTGTACAGGTTATAGGTCACATTAAAGGTGGTAAAAGTTTTGAAATTATTTATTGTGGTCTCATTTTTTTATATTACAAATCCCTGGCATTTTAATAGGGGTGTGTACACTTTTTATATCGTGTGTGTGAGTGTGTGAGTGTGCGCACGCGCACACACAGACATACACACCTATTTCATATACAAATTCAGGGATAATACCATCATGAAATGAGGAAAACAGACTACTCTCTGCAGATTTCAAATTCAAACCCCTCACAGGCCTCAAGCAGTACTCAGACCAGCAAGAAGATGGATGACAGAAGCTATTATACTACATTCCTAGCTGCACTAACTCCCTTTTTCTTGATATGGCAGCCCTAAGGTGAGCATACTAGTATACATGCAGCCCTCATAGCCATATGAGTTTGAGACTCCATTCTATATAACATATTCTAAATAGTCATCCAAACGAATAACTAAGGAAGTACTGCTGATACACAGAGCTGGAAACAACCTTTAATGAAATACACAAACGAGTTTACATAGGTTTCATCCTACAAACAAAGGACTTCTTCAGAACTATTTTACCTGAGTACTAAACACCCCTTTTATACATCACTTACAACCCCACCCTATTGTAAGTGCGTCAGCAGTAATTCCTTGGTTATTCTAAATAGTCAACAAAACAGCAGTCAGTGAATTTACACAACTACATGGACACTTAATAAAAACTTAATTACCTAGTTCTAGGTGAGCTTTCTCTCAAAGACAAAAACAAAAAACTACACCCAAAAATGTTATCACTGGTGAGTAAGTATGGTTGTGTAAAATCTTACCATAATAGTACATTTCCTTCTCTTCACAGTTGTAGTACTCCTTCTATAAGGAATCTCCTGCCAAAGCTAGCCCCACGTCAAGCCAGTATATCAAAGCCTTTACAGTTTTCTAGGCATCATACGTCACACATATGCACCCTGCGCAAGGCATAGAGAATAAAGGTAACATACAGATGCATACACCTCAGAACTGAAAGGCAACAGGAAGAAGAAACTCTCCCTACGGAGCAGGAAGAACATGTCCGTCCAGCAGGAGGAAAAAATAAAAGAATCCTTGGTCAGGAAGGCAAGAAAAGGGCAGAGCAGAGGGGGAAGGAGGGAGCGAGCAGATATTGCAATCAAAGAGAAGGACATCTACTCTTATGGTAAAATTTTACACAACTGTACTATGTCTTTCCATATCACTGTTGCAGTATTCCTTCCATAAGGGAGAGTACAAGACCTCACGAAGAAACCTGGGAGGAGGAAGGCACTGAACAGCCCTCTACAAACCCATGCAGGATAGGCCTGCAACACTAGCTGTTGCTCTGGAAACAGCATCCAACTTGTAATGCTTAGTGAAGGTATGGACACAAGTCCAAGTATCAGCTGCAAGGGTACAATTGGCATCCAGTCTTATGAAAAAGGCACCAGAAAAAGCAACAGCTCTGGTAGAATTAGCGTTTAAAGAAGAAGAAATACATTTACCTTGAAATAAAATAAACAGAAATGACTTTAGAAATCTGGGAAGAGAAGGTTTGTTTAGAAACTGCCAAACTCAAAGACCTGTGATAAAAGGAAATAAAAATTGCACAGATTTCCGAACAGCCTTAGTCTTATCCAAATAATATCTAAGCTGTCTATGCAAATCTAAGGTGTGAAGAGCCATCTTACTAACAAACTGCAGAGAAGGAAAAAAGTAAGGCAAATTAATAGACTGATTATAAGACAACTCATTGACCAACTTAGGCATAAAAGAAGGATTAATATGAAGAGACACCCTGTCCTGTCAAAAACTAAAAAGGAACAGCCATGACAGCTTAAAGCTCAGCCACTCTCTTAGCTGAAGTAGAGACCAAACGAAGAACAGTACTGCAAGTGCAATGTTGCAAGGAAGCTGAAGCAGCAGGCTGAAAAGGAGCCTGAGTCAATTTTTCAGTAACAAAAGTGAGGTCACAGTAAGGCGGAATAGGCCTACTGGGAGGCCTGATATGAAGAATACCTTTAAGAAATTGTTAGACCTCAAAACTTAGAGACTGAAGCAGAAGTTAAAGGCAGACAAGCAGAAATTGCTGACAGGTGATCTTTAACTGAAGAATATGGCACCCCAGCATGGAGCAGATCACACAAATAACAGAGAAACAGAGGAATCTCCACTGAAAAGGGGTCCTACTTATGGGAGAGGCAGCAGACAAGCTCTCTTACATTTGGACAAATATTTCCTGGTAGTGGGTTTCCTGACCTCCTGCAGGAACCAAAGTACGTCCTCAGAAAAGAGGTGCCTAAAAGGGATCAAAACCCTATCACCCACAGCGTCAACTGAAGATTGGATAAGTGAGGATGAATAAGGGACCCCTTGTCTTGTATGGGAAGGTCGACCCAGTGAGGTAACTTGTGGTGACTGCCCCTGGCCAGGTGAAAAAGGAGAGGGAACTAATGCTGTCTGGGCCAAAAGGAGTCACCAGCAAGATTTTGTGCGAGTCTTGCCTGATCTTGTGCAGGACCTTCAAAAGCAGAGGGAAGGCATACAGAAACATCCCCTTCCAAGGAAAGCACAGGACACCCAACTTCCAAGCAAGAGGACTTGGGACTTTGGAACAGAAGACACAAATTTCACTGCTCAGAGGGGATGCAAAAATAAAATGCCCAGAAACACATCTCTGGGAAGCATCCACTCATGAGCCTGTGTGCTGGACCTGCTCCACTCATGAGCCTGTGTGCTGGACCTGTTCAAAGTGTCTGCCACTATATTGTGCTCTACAAGACTATAGACAGCCTGAAGAAAAACTTGATACAAGATCCCAGACCTGAACAGTGAGCCGGCAAAGAGGGTAGGGTCGTGCCCCCCCCCCCCTGCTTGTTGACATATCACATCACTGTGGTATTGCCTGCGAAACGTTTGAGGGGGCCCGGGAAGAAATATGGTATGAAAGGCCTGAAGAGCTAGGAGGACAGCTTGTATCTCCTTGATGTTGATGTGGTCTGACCTCTGACGAAGAGGTCAGAGACCGTGGACCTTGAGAGAACTGAAGGACGCTCCCCACCCCATGACCAAGGCATCTGAAAAGAGCTCTTGAGATGGGACTGGGGGATGGAAAGGGAGCTCTGGATTGAGATAAAGCTGATGATTCCACCACTGAAGCTTGAGCTTTAGACAGGGAAGAAAGGGACCAAGGAAATCCAGGAGATGGCAATGTTGAAGCCACAGTGACTTGAGGTACAACTTCAGTTTTCTCATATGGAGTCTGGCCAAAAAAAAACATAAACCCGATGCCCCTGAGAAAATCGCTCTCTGTGACTAAAGCTAGAGAAGAAAGAGATTGGAAAAAAGCAATCAGAGAAAGACAGCCTTGGGAGGGAAGGCAGGGATGCTAGCATGTGAATGGTCCAGATCCTGCAACAGAGAAAATAATGATCCTGAGAAGGAACTAGACCTGATTTTTGAAAGCTTATGGTGAATTATTGGCTTTGCAACCAAGAAACAGCAAAACTGGAGGTCCTGTAGCAGGACCTTAGGGGACAAAGTCTGAATAACCACTGTCCAAACAAGGAAAGATCTGAAGCCCTCTCATCCTGTAAAAAGTAGCGACAGGAGTGAGGCATTTAATGAAAACTCTTGGGGCAGCAGGGAGGCCAAACGACAAAGCAGAAAACTGAAAATGCAAGGAAGAAACAGAGAAACGCAAACATTTCCTGAAAAGGGGATGGATGGGGATGTGAAGGTAGGCATCCTTGAGAGCCACAGATACTAGAAATGCATGGGGAAAAAGAGGGAACAAAGACTGAAGGGACAACATCCAGAAAGAGGGAAACTTTAGAAAGGTGTTGAGCTGAGAAAAATCCAGAATATGTCTCCAGGTGCCTTCCTTCCTGGCTATTGGAAACATTCTGGAATAAAAACCCTTCCCTTCCTGGGCAGGGGCACAACTTGAATGGTACCCTTGGCCAAACGAGCATGAAACATCTCTAGAAAGAAAGGAAGGTGTTCCTGAGGAAGGTGAGGGATGCCCAGACAGGAAGAAAGAGATTTCTACACCATGAAATACCCCTGGCGGATGATGGACAGAACCTAAGTCTTGTTTGACCCTTAACCAATTTGGAAGGGACAAGGGAACCTGGCCAAGTGAAAAGGAAAGCAAACTGTCAGATGGAATCTGGTGTGTCCTGAAAAGGAGGCTTCTGAGAAATAGGGGTCTGAACAGAATTAGCTGGAGGTGCATACCCAGAACCCTTTTTATCTTTGGGTGGAGGGTGAGATTGTCTATGAACAAGAGCAGATTTGGAAGGATAATTCCTCTGAATTGTAGGGATAGGAGAAGCAAAAATATCTTTCAGTTCCTGCAATGCCTTGCCCTTATCTAGGAGGGCCTTAAAAAGTTCAGCAGCAGCAGCAGAAGCAAAAGGATTTTTATTATCAACAGAAGCATCCAATGATTTGGCCTTAATGTCATCAGGCAAAGCCTGAAAACAAAGCCACGAGTAATGTCTCAGAACAGAACAGAACCAAATGCAGCAGCCCAAGAAGAAGCATCAGCTGCATTAATACCCACTCTTAATGGAATGGCGAGTCACTTGAGAGGCAGAACCCAAAAATGAAAGGGCCAAAACCTTCCCTACAGAATCAGAAAGGTCACAAGCTATCTGACAAACCCGAAAAAGAAGGGCTAAAACATACCTAGTCATACGAGTCTGGTAAATGATAGCCCTAAAAACCAAGGTGGCAGCTGTATAGACATTTATGCCCAGTTGTTCCATGACCCTACTATCCTTGTCTGAAGGAAGCAGCTTACTAGAAAGCAATAGCTTGGAAGGTTTGTCAGAAGAGACAGACACTGCAGAAGGATTAGGCGGAGGACATTTATAGGAAATTTATGATCACTAGGCACCTTGTAAACTATCAGGTTTCTTGGGAGCTGCTGGCTGAAAATAAGGGGCTACAGAAGCTGCGGAAAAGGTATCCAGGAGGGCAGCCAGAACTGGAGGAACAGCAGAGGGTTTAGAAGACTCCATCTGGAGGAGTTCATAATACCTCTTCTGAATTTCAGAAACTTGAGAACAATCCCCCTTGAAAAATTCCAGCATACATAAAACAGTTTCCCCAAAGGAGAGTTCTTCTAAAGTAAAATCTGGACTGACAGAATCTCTTCCTCAGACCCACAGTCCAAAGAAAAAGGGATCCGAGAAGAGTATGCTAAAGATTCTTCCACAGAATCCAGATCCTCATCAGAAAACTCTTGTTCCCTAGATCTCAAGAGGAGCAGAGTACCAGGATGGGACAAGGCACAGATACTCCCTGAGGAGGCTTTAAAGCCATTAAAGCATTGAATAAGCTGAGTAGAATCCTGCCGATCATATTGGGATCTTAACAGCAGCGGAAATATGCTTTTTGTTTCTTCTTCTGTGGGACGTCCACACGAAAAATACTAGGAGTGTCAGGGATCACCAGTTCAGAGTAATGGTGAGTGTGGAAGAGAGGTGAAGAAGAGGGTACAGGCAGGATGGAGTGGGTGGAGAAGAGTGTCAGGAGTGATTTGTGACAGACTAGTACCTAAGAGTGAAAGGGAAGGTCTACAAAAGGGTAGTGAGTCCAGCTATGTTATATGGGTTGGAGACAGTGGCATTGACAAAAAGGCAAGAGTCAGAGCTGGACATGGCAGAGTTAAAGATGTTAAGATTTGCACTGGGTGTGACGGGGGTGGACAGGATTAGGAATAAGTATATTAGAGGGTCAGCTCAGGTTGGAAGATTTGGAGACAAAGCTAGAGAGGCAAGATTACGTTGGTTTGGACATGTGCTGAGGAGGGATGCAGAGTATATTGGGAAAAAGAAGCTAAGGATGAAGCTGCCAGGTAACAGGAAAAGAGGAAGTTCTAAGTTAAGGTTTATGGATGTAGTGAGAGTATATGCAGGTGGTTGGCGTGACAGAGCAAGATGCAGAGGACAGGAAGAAATGGAAACAGATGATCCGCTGTGGCAACCCCTAACAGGAGCAGCTGAAAGAAGAAGCGTCAGACCCTTGCCAACACTCTACCAGTGTAGTAGGAATCTCCTCCCAAACTAGAATCTGCTGAGTCCCTCTCGGTCCGTCAGAGATAATCAGCTGAGGTTCCCCCTCAACATTTGGAAGAGACATCTGAAAAGCCTTCAAGGATGCACAAGAAGTCGAATCCAAGTTGGCCTCCAACAGGGTCACAGAACAGGAATCTGAAGCAAAAACTGGACGATACTCCAGGATTTCACCAACCTTAAAAAGATATCAGGGAAGGCTGTACAGCAGGCAAATCAGATTTGAGTTTTTGGCCAGCCACTGACCCACAAGTTGGGATGGCTCTGCCATAGTACCTTGCACCAACAAGTTTTAATGTTGACTTTCTAGGTAAATAAACAAGGAGGAGAGATGACTTCAGGACAAATACTTGGCAAATGAAACACTGCATATGGCTGTGAGAATCACCCAAGCAGAAGAGATACTGTTCATGATGATCTTTACGGGAAATCTACCTCCCACACTGACATTTTCCCTTTCTGGATGGCATGTAAACCAACAACAATAAAATAAAAGATATGATAAGAAAGAACCCCAAATGGGCACTTATCTGAAGACGGCTTGGTAACCAACACAGGAGAAGAGCATTCAGACCAACATTCAATGACGGTATTCAGACTAATGGCAAAGTTGTTCTAAGGTGTGTGCATCCGTACGTCACCTTTATGCCCTATGCCTTATGTAACATATTATGCCTATAAACTCTAAAGGCTTTGGTATACTGGTCAGACATGTGGCTATCCTTGGCAGAGATCCTTTATGTAAAGGATACTGCACAGTGATATGGAAGGACACAGACTAATTTTTCATTCAAGCTTTCAAACAGCTAACATTCTTCTAAAACCCAAACAACGTATAGACCAAAATGCATAACCTATAAATGAAGAACCAAGTATCAGGACATTCTTCTTGGATGAAAGTTCATGGATCTTGTTGGCATCATCAGGTGTGCGGAGAAGTACATTTTCTAGGTCTGCACCAGAACACTTCAGTTTATTAGGTCTGAAAAGACAATACCAAAATAAAACAGACAGCAGTTAGTTAAAACATAAATGCATCATATCAAACTCAAACATTAGCTGTTAGGAGAAACCACTCACAATCTTGGCAGCCTGAAAAATGACACACAAAAATACAATCCTAACAAAGAAAATCTAACTATTGCTATTAATTTTTTGCTTTCACTGTAATAATGCAACTGTGATGCACAACTGCTAGAAGAGGATGAGGTCACTGCACAAGATGCATATTCTTGGCTGCCCAAAGCATGACACAAAATGGTTTATACACACTCTTTTACATGACATATTGTGAAACAGAAACTTAAAAAAGACACTTTCTATTCTTTATTTACCAATGGAAAGTTACTAAGCACAGTTTATACACACTCACTAGGATTTGTTCTTCATGTCATACTTTACCACAGAAATGAAGTATGCTGAGGGTTAAGGACCACATATAAATGAAGTATGCTGTGGGTTAAGGACCACATATAAATGAAGTATGCTGAGGGTTAAGGACCACATATAAATGAAGTATGCTGTGGGTTAAGGACCACATATAAATGAAGTATGCTGTGGGTTAAGGACCACATATAAATGAAGTATGCTGAGGGTTAAGGACCACATATAAATGAAGTATGCTGAGGGTTAAGGACCACATATAAATGAAGTATGCTGAGGGTTAAGGACCACATATAAATGAAGTATGCTGAGGGTTAAGGACCACATATAAATGAAGTATGCTGAGGGTTAAGGACCACATATAAATGAAGTATGCTGAGGGTTAAGGACCACATGTCCTACCTAGTTTGTCCATTATCCTCTTAAACTGATGAGCTGCAACTTGCAAATTCTATTTCACTTAACATTCTACCACTACTGCTGCTGCCTTGTAGCTATACCATGCATTCTCCAAATCCACAATATTCAAAGGAAGGTTACACAGGTATCTCAAATCTTCTTTGAACAGTCACACAGGTATCTCAAATCTTCTTTGAACAGTCACACAGAACAGCCATTCCCTTATCTTCACGCTAAGTGAGATTTTTTGGACACTCCTTCAATAAAGGAGTCTACATCTTGGAATGTGTTAAGGTAATTTTTGTTATGTCTCTTTTCTCCCCACCTTCCTTCTAGGGTATATGCATCATTTTCCTATAGTCTGTCTCTTCACATTTTCTTACATAGATTTCTGCATATTTTTGTTGAAGACATTTGTACAGCCTCCAATCAGTCAAAGGCTGACTGATTTATTTTCTTCCATCCTTCAATTTACAGTCTTTGGAAAGAAGGCCATTAATTTGGCAAAGTGAAGACAGGATCTACACTACAGTAAAAAAACTGTAAAATTACATACTGAGATGGAATAGATAATGTAGAACAATACAAAGAAAACTCAACATGTACCATACATATTGCAAAGGCAGTAGAATCAATAAATGATAGCATGGAGAAAAAAATAAATACAGGACACATGGGGTTACAAAAATACAGTACAAGTGAATGTGAGAGTAACGGTCTTCATCACAGACAATTTTATAAACCAAGGAGTAGAAGTCTTGGAAAGAATAATTAGAGGGATCGCATAACAGTGAAGCTAATCTTAGAACTTAAAACTACATACATGAGAAGAACTGCATAAGTAGTAAAGCAAACAGGTTGGTCACACACGATTCCCTTAAGGCACAAATTATCCATTAAATATATGGCAGAAACTGTGGCTAGCAAGGTTAAACAGGTGGCTGACAGGTCAGGAAAGCGGACTTGAATTATTTTTTTGTACTGCCTGCAAGTACTTTAATAAAGGAAAGGATTAAGTACTATACACTGAAAAGTTTAACAGAAGGACTAATGAAATTGGACTTTCACAGTGAAATGGTGAGATGCGAGGCAGAAAGAAAGTGCAGGCATATTTCAGTTCAGTTCAGAGAAAGACCAATTTAAAGATGGCGTGAAACAGCTTATCTCCATAGTAACACCTTTAGACTAGATGAAAACAGCAGTGGCAGACTTTCTGATGCACTGAACATAAATGAGTTTGAATGTATACACAAAGTTGTTGGGTCTTTTGGCTTTTCCCGGTTAGGGGTCGCCACAGCGGAACTCCGGTCCGCTAATAATTGTCAGTAGATTTTTACGTGCCGAGTTGCCAGCCCTGACGCACAACCTTCAACGAAGGTACGCCCATTCACGCATGTCTCCACACAGAAGAGGCTCTAGCTGAGAATCGAACAGGATAACGTCTTACTGTGAGGCGACAATGCTACCGCAGCACCACCACCGCAGTCAACTGAATGTATACATAATATACAATATACTTAGGAATTAACAATACATAACATGCTACCAAGCTGGGGAAAAAAAAACAATGGCAGATTTTGTTATGCAATACATGGAGCTTGGGAAAAGAGATGAATTACAGTCATTGATGCTGCAGGATAAAGCAGTCCTGCTGGTATAACAGAAAAACAGGTTACTGACAGGAGGGGTAGGATATGAAGGCAGCAGGATATAGGTCACTTAGAAAGAAAAGAGGAACAGGAGTGGTGATTTTATGCAAGGAATGATTTTAAACAGAAGTTCACAGTCGAAGGTATGAAAAAAAACAAAGGATGAGGAAAAATACTCAGTTTGAACATAAAAAGTAGCCTGTCAACAGAAAGAAACAATTACAGGTGGGCTGATACAGTACATATGCCACAAGTCATGTCAAGGGGGGATGATTTCTGGCTAAGGAACATAATACATCTGAGAAAAATGAGAAGGGGCATTTTCGCTATAGATCTTTACACTGCCAAGTACTAAATAGGGGACTCCTTAACTCTGGCTGAGAAGGAATGAGACTTGACTGATTTGAAATTAAGTTAAATCATGAGTGGTATAACAAGATGGTGCAAGATGATACCACAAAGGATAATATACTATATATGGTCTTATTCAATGCAGTGAAAGTCACAAATGTAAAGAAAAGCAACATTAGTCTATAGCCATGTTATAGTATGGTTTAAAGAAAAGGTTCAAAAGTCATCTGACTACTTTCCAAAGCTTGATAAATCTTTGTTTCATCCTATCTAGTCCATCACTTGTAGTGATCTCTGTTGCAACACACTATCCCTTCAGACATAGCAAACTGCTTATAAAAAGCAGTGAACGGGGACTGTTCCCAAAAGTTAAGCATGTATTACCCACCCCTACCTCCATTTACCTCCCTATGAATTCCATGTACTACTGTGTTATGCTGTCCAGCCACATTTAGAGAAACCTCCCTTGGGAATCACTCATGGGTTAGCTAATTTAAATATTATTTCTACGCAAGTGTGTCAAATGCCTTTTTAAAAATGTAAATAAGTCATGTTCAATCTCATTACATGTACTGCTTTAATGATCCACTCAAATGTAAACAAATCAGATTCATTACACTTGCCCTTTCTGTTGTGAGTCCATTCCGTCTTGGATTCTTTGCCTTCCTAGCTTTTAAGAAGTTCTAATTTTCAATCCATTAATTATACAAATACTGATGTATACTTTTCTGCCTCACCCTGTGCACAGTTTTATGAAAATAGTGCTGTATCTGCTTTCCTCAAGTCCTCAGGTACTATCCCCAACTTCTTCAAGTCTCAGACCTGTGAAGTTATACCTTTTTGTACTTTTCTGTTTTTTTCCATGTTTTAGCCAAAAGTTATCTGTTTGCATTTTTTAGTTTGTTCTGGGATCTTATCTGGTAGCTTTATTTTAAGTCCTGGAAATATTGTGAATTACTGCAAGATTTTATCATCAATTATACATTATACTGTGCTTCTATCTCCAGAGGTAGAATTACTTGTAAAAGCTAGCTGTTTGTACTTCGAACTCTGTCTGGGGTCTTGGGCCTTAGTCTTGTAGTTTCATTTACAGTTGCGGCATAATTGTGAACTACTGCCAGAGTTGTGCCTCATTTTGTGATTTATTACTGCATTTTTCTATAAACAATGTCAATTGTAAATTTCTGCATTGTCTGGTCCTTTAGACTGTGATAGAATTGTAGTATTGGCAGTATCGTAAAATCTGCTCAAAGACTGGTGCTTCACTGCTTTTGCAGATGTTTATAATCAAGTTTTACTGCAAGAGTATTATATTCTGCTTATGGTTTACATGCTTAAAATTGCATTCCTGTCTCTTTCTGTTTACTTTTCCTCTGTTTTTTTTTTCTGTTCTTTGTGCCTGCCCCACTGAGACATTAAGCTAAAGTTCCTGCAGTTCTAACCTACCTGGCATCATTGACCTGTAGTTCAAGTTGTAGGACTAGAGCTCCAACACTGGCTTTATTTGACTGGATCCCTCCCTAGTTAGTCTGCTTCTTGCAGCTTGAATTTCCCCCATCCCTTTGTTGTTTTAAAAGGCTGTGACTCTAGCTTCTGCCCTTATGGTCATCTGACTTCTAAAGTCCCTTCCTCCCCTCTTTCATTATTGTCTGTTAAATATATGTTTTAAGTATTTTCCACGCAGTTTTCCATAGATCCATAATACCGAGTGCCCACCCAGCAAACCAGTATTACTCGAGTAAACCTCTTTTACTATAAATTGTCTCCTGCTCGTTTTCCCCGAGACCCCATCTGCTTGGTGCTATGGCCACACTCAAGAGGGTCCTGAATTAATCTTGCTCCATCATTGGTAGACAAGAGATTTATTATTTTGCACTTGTACTACTGCTTTATGTTTGCTTTATTTGTTGATTTTACACTTGAAATCATTTTAAGAGTCCCTAATACTTAAACTCACTTTGTCCAGGTAGGTTGTTTTGTGGTAGCATTACACTGTCAAGCAATCCTTTTTGTTTTTACATTAAGACTGGGATAGTCCATCTAAAGGCAGTAGGTGGTGATCAGGTCTATCTGACTTGGGAAACGCATAAGAAAGCTGTAAGTGTTAGTTGTTTTATTGGCCAGACACCTTAGAAGCCAGTTTCCTGTGTTTTAAGTGCCTGTACAAAGTTGGTGCATTTGTGCACTGCTGCCCATCATGCAGCAGTGGTTAGCAGTGAAATGTGTAAATGCAGACACCTGCAAACCAACCTTTCCATACAAAACCACCTCTAAAACTGTGCCAGTAACTTGGTGAGTATAGAATGACTATTTGCACACTGAGTAGCAGAGAGAGCCAATTTGCATGTTGAGGGGCACTGCTCCTTTAATTTAGTGTTATTAGCACCAAAAGCATCCTTAGTCAGCCCACTATTAACCCGTCATGCACCACAGCCTTGTAGCTTACCCAGTAAAGGACATGACATCATGGATATGCACTTTCCCTACTTCTCCAGAGCCAGTTTGTTGGGTATGGGTATACACAGACAATGTAACAATTATCTAATGTTCACTGACAACCACTTAAATACTCAAACAAATACAGTATGTGAGAGATTTATATACACACAATGTCCCTAGAGACAAAACTCTCACTTATAAGCACTCATAACAATAGTGTGGTTGTTAGAAACACACAGTACACCCACGACACATGGTTAGCACTCCACTCTATTCACAGACTTCCTTATGCTGAGACATTTGAATGCAATCTTTCCGAACACTAAATACCTCCTAGGCATTCCACCAGCAAAAACTATCCTCTGTAAACCCAAAAGAACACAAGAGAAAACACCTAACACTATACATACAGCCACATCCAGTGGAACCTCAATTACCAAGCCCATATGGCAAACCAATATACTATCAAGTACTCTAGTCATAGGTATCACCATTGTATGACGTACTGATACCCCACTCATCAGGCTGAACAAGGAGAAAATACTGGTCAGTTGACTATCAGGGATCAGGATCCGCCAAGTTACACATTCACTCAAGTCACTGCACCACAGGTACCAGTATGATTCAGTCATAGTCAATGAAGGTAATAAATGACCGGAGACATGCCTCCCTAGACTATACAACGAGATACATTATTGAGCTCTCAGACTGTGTGTTACAGGTTATGTGCCTAGCACTGAGGAAACATCCTGCCTTCACAAAGGATAATGCCACAGCATGAAGAAAAAATAATGGACTTTATCAACTGCCTTAGATTTTGGTGCCATTCTAAGGAAATACATTATCTGTTAGTGTGGGAGGACAGGGTTAAACTATGCTGCTTTTCCAAGGATGGTCTGGACCTGTTCCCTCTAGGCTTATGATATTAGCTAAAACATTGTCCTCCCCCAAACAGCCTTATTTTAAGCAATAACAAATTGACAAACCTTCCAACATAACAAAATCTACCCCAAAGAAATCTAAAGGTGTTACTGCTTAATGCCAGGAGGCTAAACAAGAAGCACCACTCCCTCCAAGCTCTCCTCACCTTGGAGCATGGCGACATCTGTGCACTTAATGAGATGTGGTTGAAAACCACAGAGTACTCCAGCAGTGCAAGGCTTAAGTGCCTTCTGCACAGACAGGGACTAAAATTGTAGGTGTCTTGATCTAGATCAAGAACAAGCATACCTTTAAGTTGGTTGAACAAGATGATGCAAAGGATTTCCTCCACATCCAGATTACCATGGACAAAGTCCCGTACCATATCCTAGAAAGCTATAGGTCACTCTCTATGTCCCATGAAACCCGTAGCTCATACTTAGGCCTATTGGTGACACTCACCATTCAACCAAATACCATACTCATGGGGGACCTATCTCTCTATTAACTGGGAATCCTATATGATCCTAAATTTGCAGATGCAGAGATTCCCAAATTTTGTAAACACAAATGCCATGGAGAAGTTACTGTATATGGATACAAAAGGTGCAAACATGCTGGACTTGATACTCACAAAGTCAGGAGAACACTGCACTCCCCCTGGTGTCATGTCCTCTCTTGTAAGGTCAGATCATAAAGTGGATTTGTTTGAAAAAAAGAATCAATTCTGTAACTGCAACAAACCCTGTAACTGTTAGAAGCCACTCCAAAGCAAACTACCTTTTATTAAGTGATAACCTGTCGCACTTTCAAGCCCCTCCAAACCCAGATAATACAGCGGCCTATGCAGAATTATTCTCAGAAGCTCCATACAACCATGTCAATGACTGCACAGAAGCTGCTGTGCCCACCAAAAGTAAGCCGATAAGTGTAACATTAAAAAAAGATAAAAACTCTATCAAACTAAACAGACAACTAAGAGGACTAATTAAGTCTAACAAACAAAAGTTTGATGTAAAGATACCATCCCAGGCAAAGAACAACCATAAGGAATTATTTAGCGGTGTCCGAAATCTCAAAGACAGCACTCAACAATGTGCCAAACTGTTGGTAAATGGAGCCATATTCACAGAACAAATCTGGCTGACAAATTCAGCCTCAATTTTACTCCCCTCTCACCCCAAGCTGCCCCCCTCCCAGGAAATATAATCTAACATAACCTTTGTCAGTAGGGAACAGGTCTTAAATGCACTCTAAGGCCAAGATTACAGCTTTGATTGGCCCTAACAATATCCCAGGATGCCTCTTAAATGTCCTGAAATATGACCTATCGGGCCACTAGAGTCACTATTCAACCACAGTTTCTCCATAGGCTTTGTGCCACATGAATGGATGACTTCAAAAGTACTCTGCTTGAATATTGCTAACTTCTGTCTGCATTTTATTTTGAATTGGAAGTTTTTCATTTAAGGTTTCGTTACTTCTATTTTTTTATCTTTTTCTTGTATTATATTTGTTTTGTTTCTTCTTTTCTGTTCTGTTGGAGTTTTAAGAGGTCTTGCTAGGGTCAGTTAGAAAAGTCAGCAAAGAATTCCTTTGCAAACAGTGAATAACATCAGCTAATTAGTGGGAGAAGCTGAGAAATGGCATTCTTCATTTAGATAGAAATATTTGGCAGCATCTCTATTTAGCTGGAGTGCTTGTTTGGCTTGCTTGCTGTACTCTGCCTGAATACTGCTGATCTCTGTCTGCATTTTATTTTCCCTACCACCTGCTCAACTGTTATTGTTTTCTTAATCTTGGTGGCTTTTGAGTTGCCAGCCCTACTATAAATCTGATTTTGGACACTCTTCCCAGTCCCATCTCATCAGCTCATTCTACTGAGTATGGAGAGATCAGTTGGGAAGGCCCACTCCCTTAGTTTCTTAACCTTAAATATATTCTGTTTCTGCTCTTCCCACTTAACTTTGAAAAATTTGCACTTTTTTCAGCTGCTTTTGCTGTATTTTAGTTACTTCTTACTTTATTTTGCTTTTGCTGCATGTTCTTAAGTGTTCAATTGCATTTATTTTGCTGCATTTATTACTGCTTGTTAGTAGCCTAATTAAGTTGTAACTGTTATTCTAAGCCTCTTGGTTTTGGTTTAAGCACTTGGGCTTCAGGCTGGTAATTTTACATTAAGAAGGCTTGTAGTCTTCACAATTGTTGCAGGAGAGGTAGCTTACATCTTTCTAAGCTGGGAATTGCTGGTTGAAGGCTTACTGTGTCTGTTATTCTAAAAGTATCTAAGTTCTGGTTTACGTGCTCATACTTCAGGTCAGTTATTTTACATTTAGAAGATTTGTAGTCTACACTCTTGTGGGAGGAGAGGGTAGCCTCTGCTGTTCTGAGCTGGGAATTGCTGGATGAAGGCTTATTTGGCCTGTTGTTCTAAGTGTCTTTGCTCTGGTTTAAGCACTTGCATTCCAAGCCAATTATTTTATATTAGGAAGATTTGTGGTTTAAACTCGTTTTACAGAAGAGGATAGCCTACACCTTTCTAAGCTGTGAATTGCTGGTTGAAGGCTTAGTGTGCCTGTTATTCTGAAAGGGTCGCATTTTAGGTTTAAGCACTTGGGCTCCAAACCAGTTATTTTACATTAGAAATGTTTGTGGTCTATACTCTTGTGGTAGGAGAATATGGCCTACACCCTTCTAAGCTGGGAATTGCTGGTGAAGGCTTACTGTGCTTGTTATTCTAATTATCTTTGTTCTGGTTTAAGCACTTGGGTTCAGGACCAGTTATTTCACACTAGGAAGGTTTGTGGTCTACACATTTGTGGGTGTATTCTACTGAATTGCTGCTTATTTAAACTGCTTTTAGCTGTTATGATTGTGACTTTCTGCACTTTGAATTTCTAGTGCTTCTGCATTTTATAGTACAGGATAGATTCATGCATTCTTATTCTAGATGTGATCTCATATGATCACTAAAACCACCCATCTTACATTAAGAAGGCCTCCCTGCACCCTTGTCGCAAAAATGTGCAGCCAAAGACCCATCTGAGTTGGTGATTGCTGGAATAAGGCTCAGTCTTGGGCTTTCCCTTTGGTTACTTTTTTTTAACATCATTTAACTTAGCTTGTATTTAAGCATAGTATTTAAGCTGGTTTACTCTCAGTTTACCAAAGCTGCTCAGAGATTGCACTGCTGCCCTGCGAGCAACTCAGCTGTGCATTGTAAAGCACTGACACAGTTTCCTACCCCTAGCACTCCACAGAATAGCTGCTTTTTGTTAGTCTTTCAGCAAAACCAGGTCCATCTAGCCCACTCCCCACTAGTTACCACAGTATATACCTGCCATAATGGACAGACAGTGCCCCACCATTTCGCCAGCCTGCCTGATTGCCATAAACAGCCTGAGGCAATGTAGCAATTGCCTCATGTATAATGACAACCAGTTACTCCCAAAACAAACAAATACAACATGTAAGATATGTACAATGCAATGTAAAAGTGTTTGCCCTTCCTGATTTCTTATTTTTTTGCATGTCTGTCACACTTAAATGTTTCAGATCATCAAACAAATATAAATATTAGGAGTCACAAAAATCTCACCACATCAATGTTTGAAACCAACTCCTAGTACAAAACATAATCAAGAGGCAAAACCAAGGAGGTGGTAGACACGGCAGTTAAAAGATAACTTGAGTTTAATGAAGTATAAGTGCTTTCACATTGCTTCCACAATGCTTCTTTGGATACAATAAAATAGCATCTCAAAATACTTGTATTTAAATCTCCATAAACCAAGTTAAAAAAAAAAAAAAAAAAAAAAAAAAAAAAACTATCCAAACCTACATGGTCCTATGTGAAAAAGTAATTGCTTCCTAAACCTAATAACTGGTTGTGCCACACTTAGCAGCAGCAACTGCAATCAAGCATTTGCGATAACTGGCAATGAGTCTTTCACATCGCTGTTAAGGAATTTTGGCCCACTCTTCTTTGCAGAATTGTTTTAATTCAGCCATATTAGAGGGTTTCAGAGCATGAACCACCTTTTTAGGGTCATGACACAGTATCTCAATTGGATTCAAGTCCAGACTTTGGCTAGGCCACTCCAAAACCTTAATTTTGTTTAAGCCATTCAGAGGTGGACTTGCCGGTGTGTTTTGGATTACTGTCCTGTTGTAGAACCCAAGTGCGATTCGGCTTGGTCACAGACTGATGGCCGGACATTCTCCTTCAGAATTGTTTGGTAGAGAGCAGAATTAATGGTTCCATCAAGCACAGCAAGTTGTCCAAATCCAGAAGCAGCAAAGCAGCCCCAGACCATAACACTACCACCATGTTTGACTGTTGCCATGATCTTTTTCTGAAATGCTGTTACTTTTACTCCAGATGTAACGGGATGCACACTTCCCAAAAATTTCAATTTTTGTTTCGTCAGTCCACAGAACATTTTTCCAAAAGTCTTGGGGATCCATCAAGATTTTTTTTGGCAAAAGTGAGATGAGCATTTATGTTCTTTTTGGTCAGCAGTGGGATTTGCCTTGGAACTAAGCCATGCATGCCATTTTTGCCCAGTCTCTTTCTTATGGTTGAGTCACGAACACTAAACTTAACTGAGGCGAGGCCTGCAGTTCTCTAGATGTCATTCTGTGTTCTTCTGTGACCTCTTGGATGAGTCACTGCTGCGCTTTTGGGGTAATCTTTGTAGGTTGGCTACTCCTGGGAAGGTTCACCACTGTTCCATGTTTTCTCCATTTGTGGATAATGACTCTCACCATGGTTTGTTGGAATCCCAAAGCTTTAGAAATGGCTTTGTAACCTTTTCCAGACTGATAGATATATTACTTTGTTTCTCATCTGTTCCAGAATTTCTTTAGATCGTGGCACAATGTCTTCCTTTTTGGGATCTTTTGGCCTACTTCACTTTGTCTGACAGGTTCTATTTAAGTGATCTCTTGATTCAGCAGGTCTGGCAGTAATCAGGCCTGGGTCTGGCTAGTAAAATTTAACTCAGCTTTCCCAAAAATGTGATTAACCAGTTACTTCATGATTTAACAAGGGGGCAATTATTTTTTCACATTGGACTATGTAGGTTTGGATAGTTTTTTTCCTTAATAAATAAAATCATCACTTAAAAACTGCATTTTGTGTTTACTTGGGCTATCTTTGTCTAATATTTAAATTTGTTTGATGATCTGAAACATTTAAGGATGACAAACATGCAAATAAATCAGGAAGGGGGCAAACACTTTTTCACTGCACTATATCTATACTATGAAGTTGTAATCAGTTCTCTTACATAACAACAAACCAGATATCAAACAGGTTTTCAGCACACACACACACACACACCACCTCTTGCACATAAGCTCACAACACACAAACCCACATACATGGAGGTAATCACTATAAGCCTACCTAAAGAACAGAGATCTCCCAAGCTCAAACCTACTGCAGACCCAACAGAATACACTACATATGATGCACGCAACAGTGTCTCAGCCAATAAGCCCCTAAGGCAAAACACCTCAAAACCAAATGTCTTGGTCAGAGGCAACTCCATAGCCAGGCTGCACAGGAAGGCCACGGTCAGCTGTCTGTCAGATGCCAGGATCCATCAGATCACACACACACACGCAAGTCTCTCAACAAATACCATTATGACTCTGTCATAGTCCATGTTGGAGTGAATGACTTGAAATGTACCTCACTGGACTATATGAAGACAAATATGACTGAGCTTTCAGATTGTGTGTCCCAGGCAGGTATGTCTCTAGCCCTGAGGAGCACTCTACCTTCAACCCAGGATGATGTCTCAACATAAAGAAAAAAATGACTGACTTCAACAACTGGCTTAACTTCTGGTGTCAATCCAGGGGGATCCAGTATCTGTCAGCTTGGGGAGATATGGTCGACAGACCAAGCTGCTTTGTCAGATATGGTCTTCACCTGTCGCCTCTTGGCTTTTGGTTACTGGCAAAGGTATGTGCCTCCCCCATAGTGTCTTTTTTTAGGCAATGTCATAACAACAAAATTCCAGACATAAAAAAATCCACTAGAGACAAACTCAAGGTTATGCTGCCTAATGCTAGAAGTCTAAATCGGAAACTGCACTCACTGGAAGCTCTCCTCACCTTGGAAGATGCTGAAGGATTGTGCAGTCACACAGACATGATTCAAGGCTGCGGACTGCACTCCAGCCATGCAAAGCTATAACGCCTTCCTCACATTCAGACCTCAGAACGAGCATGAAAGAACCAAAGGCAGAAGTACATCCATCTTCACTAAAGACAAATACACCTCAAGACTGGTCAAACAGTACGACTCCCTACAGCTACTCCAAGTCCAAACCCCCTTCCATATCACTGTTGGCTATATACCCCCACCATGAACCATGAGAACCACTCTTCCTACTTGAACCTACTTGAGTCGGTCATTATACAGCCAAACACCTAAGTCATGGGTGATTTCAACAATCCTTCCATCGAATGGGAGTCGTATATGAGCACAAACACTCTTGCCCTAAGGTTCTTGGACTTTGTTAATACAAATGCTCTGGAACAGATGGTCTGCACCCCACAGGGGGTTCTAATGTCTTAGATGTAGTACTCACCAACATAGCAGGTCTCTGCTCTACCCCCTGTGTGTTGTCCTCCCTGGTAAGGTCCAATCATAAATCAGTCTCATTCAAAGTAACGATCACACAGTGGATATAAACAGTGTACACACCCCTACCGATTGGCTAGACAGAGGGACCGAGCTAGGAAAGATGTGCAGCAGGTAAAGGTGATAAAGGATAATGAGGGGAAACATACTCACAAGCGAGGAGAGTGTGTTGAGCAGATGGAAAGAGTACTTTGAGGGGCTGATGAATGAAGAGAATGAGAGGGAGAGAAGGTTGGATGATGTGGGGATAGTGAATCATGAAGTGCAATGGATTAGCAAGGAGGAACTAAGGATAGCTATGAAGAGGATGAAGAATGGAAAGGCTGTTGGTCCAGATGACATACCTGTGGAAGCATGGAGGTGTTTAGGTGAAATGGCAGTGGAGTTTCTAACCAGATTGTTTAATGAAATCTTGGAAAGTGAGGGGATGCCTGAGGAATGGAGAAAAAGTGTTGTGGTACCGATTTTTAAGAATAAAGGTGATGTGCAGAGCTGTAGTAACTACAGAGGGATTAAACTGATCAGTCACAGCATGAAGTTGTGGGAAAGAGTAGTGGAAGCTAGGTTAAGAAGGGATGCGATGATTGGTGATCAGCAGTATGGTTTCATGCCGGGAAAGAGCACTACAGATGCGATGTTTGCTCTCAGAGTGTTGATGGAGAAGTACAGAGAAGGTCAGAAGGAGTTGCATTGTGTTTTTGTAGACTTGGAGAAAGCATATGACAGGGTGCCTAGAGAGGAGTTGTGGTATTGTATGAGGAAGTCAGAAGTGTCAGAGAAGTATGGAAGAGTGGTACAGGATATCTACGTGTGTGACAGCGGTGAGGTCTGCGGTGGGAGTGACGGATGCGTTTAAGGTGGAGGTGGGATTACATCAAGGATCAGCTCTGAGCCCTTTCTTATTTGCAATGGTGATGGACAGGTTGACAGATGAGATCAGACAGGAGTCCCTGTGACCTATGATGTTTGCAGATGACATTGTGATCTGTAGTGAGAGTAGGGAACAGGTGGGGGAGACCCTTGAGATATGGAGATATGCTCTAGACAGAAGAGGAATAAAGGTCAGCGGGACTAAGACAGAATATATGTGTGTGAATGAGAGGGAGGATAGACAAATGGTGAGGATGCAAGGAGTAGAGGTGGCGAAGGTGGATGAGTTTAAATACTTGGGATCAATAGTTCAGAGTAATGGTGAGTGTGGAAGAGAGGTGAAGAAGAAGAGTACAGGCAGGATGGATTAGGTAGAGAAGAGTGTCAGGAGTGATTTGTGACAGACGAGTACCAGTAAAAGTGAAAGGGAAGGTCTACAAGAGGGTAGTGAGACCAGCTATGTTATATGAGTTGGAGACAATGGCACTGACAAAAAAGGCAGGAGTTAGAGCTGGATGTGGCAGAGTTAAAGATTTTAAGATTTGCACTGGGTGTGACGAGGGTGGACAGGATTAGGAATAAGTATATTAGAGGGTCAGCCCAGGTTAGAAGCTTTGGAGACAAAGCCAGAGAGGCAAGATTACGTTGGTTTGGACATGTGCTGAGGAGGGATGCTGAGTACATTGGGGAAAAAGATGCTAAGGATGAAGCTATCAGTTAACAGGAAAAGAGGAAGGCCTAAGATAAGGTTTATGGATGTGGTGAGAGAGGACATGCAGGTGGTTGGTGTGACAGAGCAAGATGCAGAGGACAGGAAAAAATGGAAACAGGTGATCCGCTGTGGCAACCCTTAACGGGAACAGCCGAAAGAAGATGATGACACACCCCTGTTAAAATGACAGGTTTTTCTGATATAAAAAAATGAGACCACAATAAATAATTTTAAAAACTTTTCCCACCTTTAATGTGACCTATAACCTGTACAATTCAATTGAAAAAAAACAAATCTGTTAGAGGAAAAAATATAAAAAATATAAAAAAAAATACAAAAAGCTGGTTGCATAAACGTGCACACCTTTAAACTAATACTTTGTTGAAGCACCTTTTGATTTAATTACAGCATTCAGTCTTCTTGGATAGGAGTCTATCAGCATGGCACATCTTGACTTGGCAATATATGCCCACTCTTCCTTGTAAAAATGCTCCAAATCTGTCAGATTGTGAGGGCATCTCTTGTGCACAGGGCTCTTTAGGTCATCCCACAGATTTTCTATTGTATTTATGGTTGGGCCATTCCAAAACTTTAATTTTCTTCTGGTGAAGCCATTCTTTTGTTGATTTGGATGTATGCTTGGGGTCACTGTCACGTTGAAAGGTGAAATTCCTCTTCATCTTCAGCTTTCTAGCAGACGCGTGAAGATTTTGGGCCAAAAGTGACTGGTATTTGGAACTGTTCATAATTCCCTCCACCTTGACTAAAGCCCCAGTTCCAGCTGAAGAAAAGCAACTTCAAAGCATGATACTGCCACCACCATGCTTCACCTTGGGGATGGTGTTATTTTTGTGATGCGAAGTGTTGTTTTTGAGCCAAACATACCTTTTGGAATTGTGACCAAAAAGTTCAACCTTGGTCTCATTAGACCATAACACATTTTCCCACCTTTTTGGGAGACTTGATGTATTGTCTTGCAAATTTTAGCTGGAGCTGGATGTTTTTGTGTGTAAGCAAAGGCTTCCATCTTGCAACCCTACCCCACTGCCCAGACATATGGAGAATATGGGAGATTGTTGTCACACATTGTACACAACCCACTACTTGCCAGAAATTCCTGCAGCTCCTTCAGTGTTGCTATAGGTCTCTTGGCAGCCTCCCTGACTAGCTTTTGTCTTGTCTTTTCATCAATTTTGGAGGGACGTCCAGTCCTTTACATCACTGTTGTCCCATAGTTTCTCCACTTTTTGATGACTGTCTTCACTGTGTTCCATGGTATATCCAATGCTGTGGAATTTTTTTGGTACCCTTCTCCTGACTGATACCTTTCAACAATGAAATCCCTTTGATGCTTTGTAAGCTTTCTGCAAACAATGACTTTTGCTGTAGCAGGCAACGGAGTACATGTCAGGAAAATACTACAGCTGAACTTTATATGGGGTTAATCAGAGTCTCTTTAATTGATGGCAGGTGTGTACCCAAGAAGACTGAATGCTGTAATTAAATCAAAAGGTTTTTCAACAAAGTATTAGTTTAAGGGTGTGCACACTTACGCAACCAGCTTTTTATGTTTTTTATTTTTTATATTTTTCCCCCTAACAGATTTTTTTTTTTTTCAATTGAATTGTACAGGTTATAGGTCACATTAAAGGTAGGAAAAGTTGTTATATCACAAAAACACGGCATTTTAAAAGGGGTGTGTAAACTTTTTCTATCCACTGCACCTGACCCCACTCAAGAGCAAAAAAGATGAAAGATTTCTCCAAAGCAAACTATAGCCTCCTAAGTAATGGCATAGATAGTTTCAAACCCACTGCTACCACTGTCAACAATGACTCCTATACAGAGGTGTACATAAAGGCCCTGTATAAATAAATACCTTCACAAATTTATAGACTCTGCTGTATCTGAACGCATCTAAACACGGTCCTCACGAGAAAACAAGCCACCCTGGACATCAAGCACAAACAGATTATACAACAAGAGGAAGAAACTAATGTCGAAGAACAAGAGAGAACTGACTCAACAGAAAAAGGACACCCTCCACAGCTTGAATAAGCAAATTAGATATCTTCTAAAGTCCTCTACAGCCAATTACAAAGCTAAACTAGCATCCATAGCTAAGGATAATCACAAGGCATCCTTTAGCTATGTCAGAAATCTAAAAGGGAAGGTCTAGCTTTGTGCCGAACTAGTAGAGGACGGCACCACTCACAGTGACTCTGAGGACATCGCCAACCTGCAAGCAGACAGATTTGGTGCAAACTTCATCCTTCTGTCCCCACCAGACATACCCCAAAACATACCGGTTACCAGTCCTCTACCTAGTATCTCCAAAGAGCAGAATAGAACCGCACTCTCCATAGACAAAAACACAGCCTCTATGGGACTGGATAACATCCCAGGTTGCCCACTAAATGATCTAAAACAGGACCTACTGGAATCAATTGACACTCACTTCAACCACAGTCTACATACTGGCTTTGTCCCAGCAGTGTGAAAAACAGCAACAGTAATTCCCTTGCACAAAGGAGGTCCATCAACCAACCCTGGGAACTATAGACCCATAAGCCTAACCAGCCTTATCTGCAAGGCCAAGGACAGAATGATCATGGACCTCATCAACAAAGACATAGGTGACCTTCAAACTCTTGACCTGACCCAATTTGGCTTTAAGAGTAGATCATGCTTATTAAACCCAGTGGACTTCTCTGAGAATGCCACCAAGGCCATGGATGAAGGCAAAACAGTACATACAGCCTATCTTTGCTTAGCCAAGGGTTTTGACACAATCTCCTACTTAGGCATCACTGAGAAACTCAATTAACTCATATGTCACTAGATGGGTAGCCAACTGACTCACCAACAGAATGCATACAGTCAAAGTTGGGGATCCCACCTCTAACAGCAGTTACCAGTGGTGTACCACAAGGATATGTGCTGGGCCCCCTACTGTTTGGAATCTATTTCTCAGAAGTCCAGGTAAAAATAGATGGCCTGTGGCTTACCAAGTTTGCCGATGACTTGCAAACTGGGTGCAATCATAGAGTCCCCCAATGATGCAGACACACTACAAAAAGGATTTACAAATGACTGGTGCCAAAGCCAAGGAATCAAGCTAAATGCAAAAAAATGTGTTATCATCCCTTTCGGCAAAGGGGAAGCCCCTGCAAATTGCAATATTAACAACACCCCCTTTAGCTCAGAGCTGTGGTTAGAGATGTGGTTACACTGGCTGATCGCAATCTTAACGTCAATCATCATTTGTCCATAGTGGTAAGGAAGGCCTTCTATGCTATATTGCACATCTCATATGTAAGGACATCATATCCAGAGCTAAGGATGTTATAACTCCCCTGTACTCATCCCTCATCATACTATTAATAGAATACAAAGCTCCCTTCTGTACGTACCTCACCAGACACCTACAGCAGCTGGAGAAACCTCAGAGGTTTCTCACCAAGAAAATTCAGGGCCTTCAACACATGACCTACATGGACAGATTGAAGGCCCTGTCACTGTACTCTGCATCTTATAGGCATCTGAAAGGCGACCTGTACCTGGCCTACAGAGCGGTCTCAGACACTGCCCTAATGGAAATGCTGCACATCCGCAAGTCAAATTAGACAAGATTCACTCATTCTAGTGATCTTAACCTTGCCTGCGACATTAACCAGACATGCTGGACAGAGAGATATATCTCCCAGAGACAGCCACTCCTCTGGAACAAACTCCCAGTTCATGTAAAACACAGCTCCTCAATGACTCTACTTAACTGCAACTTGGACAACTGGATAGAAGACCATAAATTTACCCCAGGGGTGTCACCTATGTCCCTCTTGGATAAGGGCAGTTGGTTCTGATCATAGACTCACACTGCAAATATAGATCACGCAACTTGGTCAGTAAGGGAACATGGCTAGGCTTATAAAGGCCCTAGGACCAATAGCCTAGTAACCACCTATGAACCTACACAAGGGCAGACCATCAGTGTTATCCTAAGAACTACAGACCCATTAGTCTGACTACTCTGATATGCAAAACCATGGAAAGAATCATTATGGAAATGACTAACAATGACATGGGAACCCTTCAGACAATGGACCCAATACAGTTTGGCTTTGTCAAAAGAAGGTCATGCCTACTGAACCTGGAGGCCTTCTTCGAGAAGGTCACCATGGCAACAGAGGATAGTAAAACGGTGCATGCTGCCTACCCTGACCTAGCTAAGGCATTTGATACAGTTCCCCACTTGGACATTGTGAACATACTCACATAATTTGGCATAACCCCCTATGTAACTCACTGGATAGACAGTTGTCACAAAGACAGGACCCAGGAATTTAGGATTGGAGGAACCAACTCCAAGAGGCTGGTCACCAGTGCTGTCCCTTATTGCTCTGTCCTGGGTCTACTCCTCTTTGGCATCTATTTTTTTTTTTGGAAGTCAAGGCCAAAGTCAAGGACCCCTGGCTTATCAAGTTTGCAGATGATGACTGCAAGCTAGGGACAATTTTTTGACCCTTACAGGAAGGTTTAACATAGAGAGATGAGTGGTGCCAAAGCCAGCTTAAAATTCAATGCCAAGAAATGCATAACACTAATTATTGTGAAGATGCCATTAAGGGAAACTACCTCATTGATAAAACATCCCTAAAAGTAGACACAGTAGTCAGGGATTTGAAGACTCATGAAGACAGTAACCTGGCTATCAACAACCTGTCTAAAGTAGTAAGAAAATCATTCTTCACTCAACTTATAAGTAAGTGCATGGCAGGTAAATCCAGGGAAGTCATCATGCCACTGTATTCAGCTCTCATCAGACCTACTATAGAATATAACACCCCCTTCAGTATGTACCTGACCAGGCACATGCAACAACTGGAACATCCACAGAGGTTCTTCACAAAGTGAATACAGGGCACAAACACAATATTCTATGGATATCTCATCAAAGCCCTATCTCTATACACAGTTTTCTACAGACTACTGAGAGGCATCCTTGGATCCCACTCTGATGGACCTTTTGCATATCTACAAAATGAACAGCTTCAATTAGCTATTACAGATGAGTTGATAGAACTGTAGATACCAGAGGGTGAAAATGAAGGAAAATGGCTAAACATGAGGCTTCTCATGAAGAATGGTTTAAAAAAATAATAGGATACCACAGCACGCAGAGAAAAATGGATATTTCTTTTTATTCCATAAAAACTAGAAGGGATAGACTTTACTAATTTTATGAAACTACAAATAAGCAGCTTGACTGGTGTTCCATAGCTGGACTTGCTGAGTGAGCAGGAACATTGTGTGTAGGCTCCAAACCTGGCTATGGGAAAGCAGCCAAGACCTACATTAACAAGGATACAACCATACTAGCAGTAAGAGCTGCTCCTGATAAAATTGTGGTAGAAGGTAATTTAACTAGAGACATTAGAATGTTTGTGAGAAATGATTATGTGCTCAACACCAGAAAAAAGAGAAGCAAATTTATTCTGTCAACCAGTCATCTGTAAGCCCTTTTTGTACTGTGTCTACATCATTGGGGGACTCGATGCTGCACCCAGTTTGCAGTCATCAGCGAACTTGGTAAGCCACAGGCCATCTATTTTTACCTGGACTTCTGAGAAATAGATTCCAAACAGTAGGGGGCCCAGCACATATCCTTGTGAGAAGCAAGTGTGAGATTCAAGATACAACATCCAGGTGTGTTCAGAATATTTTCCTGGGGGATCAAAGGCATTTTTGGACACCAGAACAGGCTAAAGAGAAAATAAGAAGGTTTAGCCAACAAACAGCAAGCCAGTAAACTGAAAGGAACTCTGCTTCTCAGACTTCTGACAATGACAAAACCTGGGTTCGACAACATATGAGCGAAGTTTGAAACATCGAAAATATAATAAAAAATAAAAAAAAAAAATTACTTCAACGCTCCAAGCAGGGGGGCTAAGACCCCCTGGACCACCCCTACTTCAATATACCAACTCCAAGATCACACCAGTGCAGAAAAGTGAAATTGTCCCATTCTGTACTGTATGGAGCCGTTCCTTTTCACCTTCAAACTTTTTAAAGTTCAATCATATGGTGTCGATCGACCACATGACATTCGAACTTTAAAAAGTTTGAATAATTAATAGGGACTCACAAAACCCATAGAGAAACTTTGCCAGTGAAATCTTTTCCGTTGTTGAAAAGGAAAATGCTTCAGCAACAGAAAATCCAGGCGCTAACCATAAGAATCAGAAATGCAATTGACTTGAATCAGAGACTGGGGTCTGGGAGATCAGGAAGATGACCAGCAACACCATGATATTAGGGAATAAATGGGAGAAGAGTAAAGCATCAATATTAGACTCAAGAACTCTGCTTCTGCAAGAAGTCACTAAAAAGTCTGGAAGTTTATTGATTGTGTTCAACTGGCAGAAGAATTCTAAAACAAACCCACTTAATGTCATTAATGTTCAAAAGGATGCTGAAGAAACTGAAAAAGTAAGTGCAAGTTGAACAACTATAGTTCTTATCAATTCTTATGTATAAATTTCATGATGTAAACTGCATGTGTTTTTTTTTTTAAAGCAGCGCTGTATAGTATGCAGTCAGACATGTTTTAGATGTGAAGTGGGGAGAGTTTATCAGAAATTGCTGTATATATTAGCGAATTAAAGAACAAATTTTTTTTAGCTATAACATATCTAGGCCTTAAGCTAACAATTTAAGAAAATCTGGAAATATTCAAGTTAAAGTTAATATAATGTGATTGTGATCTTGGGCTTTTACAGGAGATGTAAAAATGTATGATCATATCATATGTAAAGTTAAAAAATAATTTCTCCATTTTATATCTGTGGATGCTTAGACTAATATCTAGTTTAAGCTATGGACAATCTTTCTTTTCTTTTTTTATACATATTTTTGTATGAATATTGGACAAAAGGAAAATGCTGTTTTAAGAAAGGGTGTGTGTGTGTGTGGAATGACCAACGGGATTGCTTTTGGTTGTACTTAAACAGGGCAATCATGTATAGGATTATCTGATGACGTTCATAAGAAGTGAAAGAAAGCGATAATCTTTTTTTGTGTTTATTAAAGTTCAATAAATTTTAATTTTACCGTGGATCTGCCCAAGTCAGCTTTTGTTTGGACTATGAAGCCTGAAGAATTAGGCGGTGCTAAATTGCCAACTCCCAAACTATCACAGCTAGCTGGCACATCGGCATGATCTGGTACCCCTTTGTTTAAGCACCACATCACTGTTGTTGTGGTCTGTAATCACTTGAAGAGGGGCTGGTTTCCAAAGAGGATGGACAGCCTTTATGACACGAATGTAGCAAGAATTTCTTTGACGTGTGCTTTTCTCTGTTCAAATTGTCCTACAGATGTTGCACTTTTACTCCCATAGAAACTGCACCCCAAGGGAAATCTGACAAGTCCATATGGACAGATTATGTTGAGTAGGAAGAGAAAAAACAGCCTAAGGTTGAGAGCCACCTGATCATTCCACCACTGTAGTTCTAATTTTAAAAACAGGGGTGAATATGTTGGGTCCACATGTTTCTGGTATATCACAGATTTTTTCTTATGCGCAGTCTGGCAAGAGGCATCATGGAAGCCATAAGGCCTAGAATCCTGAGGAATTCTCTGGCTGAAGCTTGAGTCAGCAGCAAAAAGTTCAGGAATATTTAATACAACTCCATTTTGTCCTGGAGTAGAGAGGCTTTTTGGTGTGAGTGAGTGAAATACAATCTTGTGAGACGGAGTCAGGGAGGATTTCTGAAAGGTTTATCTGAAATCCAAGAGAAGTAACCATTGTCAAGAACTCCTTACAGCTGAGAAAAGTCCATGCAAAAATAAGGAAGACGTCTAAATAAAGAAAAATGTGGACAACTTACAGTCTGCAATGGGCTACTACTATGGCTAAACACTTTTGGTGCAGTAGACAGTCCAAAGAAGAATGCAGAGAATTGTTAATGTGACCCAGATACACAAAATACTGGGCATCTCTTGATGGTGTCTGCAATGTGAATGTGAAGTTAAGCATATGTGAAGTCTAAAGTTACCATAACACAGTAGCTTGTGAGAAGAGCTAACACAGTCTGAAAGGTTAACATCTTGAATTTTGGAACTCTTACACACAGACTGAGAAAGGAAAGATCCAAAACTGGTCTTCCTAAGTGCTCATTCTTTGGGACAAGAAGCATTCTGGAATAAAAGCCCTTTCTTATGTTTTATGCAGGAACTTGACTCCTGACTAACATATTTTGGAGCACCTTGGGAAATGATTATGTATGATTGGGAGTACCAGCACAGATCTCCCTGAAAGGAGGGGGCAAGTCTATCCATTGCAAGCTGCAAACTTCCTGCATAATCTTGAAAACAGGGTAAGGGCGAAAAGGGAAGGTGATCAGGTCCCTGGCATTGTCATTCAGAAGCTGGTGGTTGACCCTTTTTAGGAAAAGTACTTTTTTTTTTGGGGGGGGGGGGGTTGCTTCCTTCCTGTCATTACTTCTTTTGAGCCTGTTTAGTATTAGCCTGTGCTCTTTCTTTTGTCCTTTGAAAGAGCAGTGGGGAGGGATGAAGGAAAGAATCTGGTGACATGGAAACTTCCTGCATTAATTTACCTCTCTCATCCCATTGTTTGAGGACCTGTGAAGCAACAGGCCCAAATACTCGCTCAAAAAACAAACTATTATTTTCCCTTTTTTTTTTGCAGGGTGCAAGCCCCCCACACACACACCCCATGCTACATTACATATACTAATTCTGAGATTACCAAACAGTGGGGTAAGAGCAAATTCCCTTACACCACTGTACTGTGATTCCATTCAAAAGACAGCCAGTCGAACCTCCATTAGGAACAGCGTTCTTTTTTTTTTTTTTTTTTTTTTTACAGCAAAGAAAAAGTCATTCACCCAACTGAGCATCCATTCTTCTTAATTGCAAGTGTGTGTGTGAGTGTGTGTGTGTGTGTGTATATATATATATATATATATATATATATATATATATATATATGTATGTGTGTATATATATATATATATATATATATATATATATATATATACATATATACACGTGTATGTGTGTATATATATATATATATATATATAGAGAGAGAGAGAGAGAGAGAGATAAATATATAGATATACATACACACACACAAACCTCATGCAATAAACTTAAGTGGAAATGGATGATCATGAAATTTGGTGGGGGTTGAGAGTAGGATTTTGGATACAAGTTCTTAAGGAAAATCATTACCACACAGATTATTACATTCATAAAGTAACAAAGTATTCTAACAACTAAACCAATGTGGTCACGAAGAAAAAGAGATTTTACCCCAGGCACATTTGCAAGTAGAGGTAAAGAAAATAGGCAAGAGAAGCTGGAGTTTACCATAGTAAATTAGCAAAGGAACCAAGTTAGTGAGAGAAAATTTTTCAGGAGGGAAAGGTGATAGAGTGGGAATGATACCAAGCAGACATCTGAACTGCAGGTTAGACACTGCCTTCACAATCATTCCTTGAAAATGAAAGGGACAGTAGAATACTACGTGAAAGACCACCTCTGGAAGAGTTTTTAGTTGAGTCTAAAACTGTTAAAAGGAATAATCAATAGGGTGTATAAAAGACTGCCTAACTACCCAGAGCTTATCTACACAATCATGTCTTGGTTTGTGATGTATTGATCTTCACTGTTAAAAAAAAAAATGGTGCAACTGAGTGATAGTGAGCAGACGCTACTGTGCGAGTTGGCATGCAATATAAAAAAATTTCAGTTTTTGTGTATCTTTCACAACTTGTACGGTCACAACAACAACTTTATCATACTTAATTTAATGTTTAATTGCATATTTTTGTGTATTTTTTCATAGAAGTTGATTTAAATTCTCTTTGAATTCTGAGGTAACTGATTTTGATTATTCTCTTCTTTTAGAATTCTGATCATGGATTCCTTCAATGAGTATACCATTAATGATTTGCTAAAGCACAAGTACTTTTACATCATACTAAATGCTATGTATACTTAAAGGCAACACTGATAACACTGCTGATCTTTGCTCCTCATGTCAAAAGTTGGCTGATTTGCTTAGCATTATTACCAACAAATCTAGACTTAAAGATGATAATTGCACTTGTGCAACTGGCACAGCTTGGGGAACTGCTGTTACATACATCAATGACTGGACTGATGAGATAAATAATGTTAGGCAAACAGAATACATTTAGGAAAGGATATGTCAATTGTCTGTAAAGATCACTCAACCCCTAGTACCGCTGACAACTTGAACTCTGGATACAAATATTCAGCAATCTGAAGATTCAGTGTGTATAGAAGAAAATAAAAAAGGAAAGAAAGAAAACTTCACAACAAATAACAAGGAAGAAAAAGAAACTGATAAATGTCTGTAAAGCAAAGAGAACACTAGTAAAAAAGACACTGATTTGTTATGTAACACCCAGATTACAAGGAATGATAACACTTTTCTATCAGAAAACCTTCAATCTTCAGAAAAACACATCATTTTTCTAAAAAGAGAAGGTTGAAAAATATAGGCAAAGGGCAGGTGAAAAGAAGAAACCATAGGAAGACTGAAAAACATTACTGTCAGAGAAAAAAAAAGGCAGAAAGACGGACGTTGACAATATGGCTTAAACTGGGGATGTACAAAGCCGGCTGGATGAGAACTGTATGCTTGCAAATGTAATCAGCAATGAAAACTGGGATTATAATTGGGTAATGAAGATTATTCCTTTGTAACATGTGATAGAGCAGACACTACTGAATTAGAAGTTGAAGATTCTTTAGATCTCGACAGAAAAGATATTCTAGTAGTAATTGGAGAATCAATTATTAGAGGAACTGATAACTTACATTTGCAGAGAAGATAATGAACAAAAACAAAGGATGTGTGGCAGAGCTTAGAATGCCTCAATGTAAGGAAGTATGGATCTGTTTTTACTCAGGTTGGTACAAATCATCTCATCCACAAGGAGACTCTACCTGTTATTAGGGAACCTAACTCCCTAAGACAGCTCAGCTTATACAGGTGTTAGAACATAGTTTTCACAAGTTGCATACAGATGAGAAAGGCAGGTCATACTGAATGAAAATATTTTTTGGGCAAGTGCCTGCATGAAAAAAAAAAGGTCCCGTTTTAAAAAATGGAAATGTGTAGAGCTTCCAAGCCTACTTTTGGGCACATACGTGTTCAGATAAAATGTTGTGCACTTGTTAAGCTTGGGGAAGACAATTTTTACAGGAGATATTTTGAAATATTTGACATACACAAGACAGGATTTTTGCCAGGTCAAAAATTTAACAATTGACAGATAGCAACATTTGATACATCTGTGATGGTTGTTAATGATAGGAGCATTAATAATAATTTTTTTTCAACTGGAAAATTTAAGTTCCCACAAGGCTGATGTTAACTGTTTGTGAAATATGGTTAAAGAACGACTGGAAAACAGTTCTGATAGAGTATAAATGTTTTAATGTAACAGACATTCTAACAAAAAATCAGGCAGAGGTGTTTATGATAGGATTAAAGATAGTTATGAGAAGCCACGGTGGTGCATCGGTAGCGTTGTTGCCTCACAGCAAGAGGTTCTCCTGTTTGATTCTTGGCTGGAGTGCCTTCTGTGTGGAGTCTGCATGTCCTCCCCGTGGTCGAGTGGCATTTGAAAGACCTGCATGAATGGGCGTGCCTTCGTTGAAGGTTGGGCTGGCAACATGGCACCATAAAAATCTACTGCCAATCATTAGTGTACCGGAGTTCCACTGTGGCGACCCCTAACCAGGAAAAGCCAAAAAGACAAACATGAGACCTGTGATTATTATATGTTTAATGATAACACCAATACTACAGATTGTGCAACTGTGACAATAAAGATAACCCTGGAACGTATAACAAGTGTTGCAGTGTATAGACTACCAAAGTCAAGTGCTGATGACAGAGGAATTCATACATTTCTTGCTTGAAACACAGGAAAGAAGAAGAATAATGGCTGGAGACTTAAATTTACCAGACCCAGGCTGGAATAATATTGATTCAACAACACTTGTAAGGAAATTACTCACAATGTAAGTTACGGAACAACAATTGCTTCAGACTGCAAAACAATCAACCAGGGAATGGAACATACTAGTCATTGTTTGTGTTCCTAAAGAAACTACTGTTAGTTCATGTCATGTTTTATCGCAGTTGATGCATAGTGATCGTGAAGTTATAAAGGTTAATTTGTTGCTAGATAATTCTGCCAAACAGAAATATAACCAATGCACAGAAGACTGATAACCAATTATATGGAAGCAAAACAGTCGCTATATAAAACTAATTGGGAGTGATGTGTTCAGTGAAAAAATTGCAGAAGGAATGTGGAAAGTTTTAAAACAGAAATTATTTGAATGCAAAAAAAAAAAATAATCAAAAACATGTTAACCATCAGGATCTAAGCACACAACATCAGGAGGATACCTCTCCATAAGAATAAGATATTTGATTAAGTTGAGACACAAAATATATAAGAAATGGAAAACAGATCAAACTCCAACTTTGAAAACTGAAATAAATGACCGGACAAACTAAACATAGTGTTAGACAAGATAAAAATATTAAAACAAATTTGTATAAAAATATTGAGCATAATAGGGAACCATGTAATAGATATGCAATATGTGGATGCAGTAAAGACGTACAAAATTGATAAACTGTGTGTAGATTCTAAAATTTATTGTCAGACACAACAAATTATAGATATTTACAAAATCTTATGCAAATCAGTTTGGCTCCACAAAGGGGTGATAAATTGTCACAGTGGCATCCAGGCAACCTCAGATACTGAATTCAAATTACATTATATTGAAAAAGAGCTATGCAAACTAAATATGAACAAAGAACAGGGAGGGGATGGAATTAGTAATAATGACTTGAGAACACATAAGCAAGAATGTACAGTACAGTCCGAATGCAGAGATGATACATTCAGCGAGCAAAGGACAGTAGTAGTGCTGACACTGAATTCATCCTCAAGTCTTGGTGAGTACCCTCACATGGTGGACCCTGTCTTTACAAAATCTCACCAGGACAATGCTGATATACAGACTGTATTTTATATAGCATACATCATGGACAGAAGCAGGTTAAAAAATTAAAAAAGACAGCCAAGTACACAAGCCCCAGGATAAAAAAAGTGCCCAATCCTGGTAGACACCATGGTGCCAGGACTGGAAAAAATGGCAAGTGTAGAATCCTCGAGACACGGAAACATACTTGCAATGGATTTAGGCCAGACTCAGAGGGGTGGCTCCCTGTTGTAGAAGGAAGTAATGGTCTACAAAAACACACAAATTGATGGGCCAAAAAAACAGCCATAAACATGATAGAGTGAACTACTGAGGATAAAAAAGAAATTATGTATTGCTACTATTTTGCCAGAAGCCCAAAATATTCTGGACAGAAGATATACAAAAGATTAAGAGTGAAATTACAGGAAAGAAAAATACTTCCACAAGAAAAACTGTCAAAAGTTTCAAATGCAAATATGTATTCATTAATGCAACAGATTGATGAAAAACATTATATAGGCCAAGAAACATTGGGCCATTTGGAAAAAGAAGTGACTGAGGAAGTGTGAAAATAAAGAGCAAAATCTAGAAATTTTTGAAAGTTATAAAAAAGAAATATGGACATAGGAAAGAAAGAGAGATCTGTTGTGTGACATTTATGCAAAGGAGAAAGCCAAAATTAATTGATACAAAAAAGGAGCTCCTAAGATACTTGAAGAAAAATACAGGCAAAGGCACCCAGATATGGAAAATTTCTCAATACAAAAAATAAGATCACAAAGGGGAATGCAGAACAGAAAGATTAGAAAACTATAAGTTAAAAAAATAGAAGCTGAATTTATGAAATACCTGCAAAGTGAAGGATTTAGTGTAGAAAGTCTAACACAGGTTATATCACAGCATGACGGAATAAGTTCCCCCAAATAAGGAGAAACAGGCGCAGCAGGAGACATCTGAAGAAATATGGACATTGGAAAGAAAAATAAATTTAATATGGTGCAATACTTTGCAAAGGAGAAAACAAAGCTAATTAGTAGAAAAAAAGCACACCAAAGACATTTGAAGACAAATACAGGCAAAGGCATCCAAGATATGGAACACTTTACAATATAAACATAAGAAAATAAAAGGGGAAAGTAGAAAAGAGGATTAGTAAAGGAGAAGTTAAAGAAATAGAAACTGAAGTTATGGATTACATGTGAAGTGAATAATTTAGTGTAGAAAATAGAACTCTGACAACATCACAGCATGACAGAATAATGAATCCCTAAACCAATGGAGGAGGAATCATCTGATCAATTGCCATATAAGGATAAGAAACCAGTACAAAAGTTCAGTTGGAGTTGCACAGCAAGGGAATGAACAGGAAACTGTGTTAACTTTGACACAATCAATGTTGTGGAGTGGTATGCCAGAGAATTCCCATATGAAAGAGCAATGGATGACACAGGATGAAGCTGAAGAGAATATGGCATAGGAAGATGTTCCAGAACTCTCTGTAGAATGCCCACAGGAAACAGAGAACAAAGAAAGTGCCCTTAGATTAGAAGAAAATGATCTAAGGGAAAAGTTGCTTGATTTAACAGAGATGGATAGACCTACTAAGATTAGTGAAAGAAATAGACTACAGAAACTCAGTAAGACCCAAAATGTTAGACGTTTGATAAAACAAACGAACACAGTAATCAAGACTGTTCCCAGAAATTCATGTGATATTGCAGAAGTAAATAGGATATATTACTGTGCATCTAAATTAATAACAGATAAAGTCTTACCACAAAAACACACAGCAGTAAGGAAAAGAAGGGGAAAAATCAAATGCCATCATGGAAGTATCAAACAGAGAAAACTATAAAGTAATTAAGACAATAAGTGTCACAGTTAGAAGAGTACAGAACAGAAGAGGGAACAGATCAACAAGTATACTCAAAGATAGATGCGATAAAAACAACATGCAGTATCAGAGCAGACCAGGATCTACTGTACACTATTTTAAATAATATAGATATCAGCACAGGTGGAAAAACTTATAAGATATGCAGATATACAAAAAAGTTTTATAGAGAATTTGGAAACAATGCAAAAGGAATAGAAACACCACTAAAAAAAGAAGAAATATACATATCTTGCAGACATATCTATGAATGTCCTATAGAACATAAATATGCTGAATGGATAGAAAAAGGAAAGGAAAGAATAAGTTGTTCAAATGTACAGGATATGAAATGGGATGAAGTAAAGGCCAAAGAAATTGAAACAAAATTAAGAAAAGCTAAGTGGAAACCCTAGGCCCAGATGCAGTAACTAACTTCTGGCTAAAAGTATTAACATCTTTACAAGAAGATTTTATCAATGAGTAAGAACTATTTGTATGTGCCCCCTGAACAGATGCCAACTTGGTTAACAACCGGAAAAACACTTCTCCTCCTTAAAAGTGAACCTGCAAGATATCCTAAAAACTATAGACCAATAGCTTGCCTTCCAACAATGTATACACGATACACTGGACTTGATGCTGACAAAGTTTATAGTCATTAAAAAAAAAACTTGATCATGACAACAAAACAAAGAGTAACAAATGAAAGTCATATGGAAAAAAAGGATCATTTGTTGTTAAATAAAGTCATAATGGAGAATTGTAAAAAGGGGAAGAATCTAAATATGGCATGCGCAAACTATAAAAAAAGCATTTGACAGAATTCCACATTCATGGATAAAAGAGTGCTTACAAATGTATAAGATGCACCCCACATTGATGATTACATTACAGTGACCATGAAACACAGGCAAACTACTTTACAGCTAAGCCATTATAAAGGTCAAACTATTATGACCCAGGAAAATCCAGGGTCTCAAACTCATCGTATACAGATAGGCTAAATGCCCTGTTCCTCTCTCAGTCTCGTACAGACTTCTCAGAGGTGACCTGTGTCTGGCATACAAGACAATCTCAGACCCAACCTTGATGGAGTTGCTGCATATCCATAAGTCAAAATCCACTCAGGCAACCCACACGTAAGGCCTCAACCTGGTCTGTGACATTAATAGAACTTGTTGGCGGGACAGATTTATCTCCCAGAGACTCCGCCATCTGTGGAATAGACGTCCTCTCCATGCTAAGCAGAGTACCTCTAAGAGGAACCTGGACAACTGGATGGGAAAACAGAAAATACATCCCTGGTATCCCAGCTGTGTTCCTGCTGGACAAGGGAAACAGGTGCTGACTTTGTTGGAACATGGACAAAATTTATGGCTAGGCTTATAAGGGCCAATAGCTTAGCATTATCCTATGAACATATTATCCCAGGGATAAAAATTCAGAGGGGGATATTCTAGGGTGACACTTTGTCTTGTCCTGCCCTTAATCCATTAAGCTGTCTACTTAACAGAATAGGTCATGGCTAAAATTTGTCTCCCAGAAAAAGTGTAAAGACTTCTCATCTTATTTTTGTGGATGATTTAAAACTATATAGCACATCAGATGGGGAATTGAAAGCACAACTTCAAGTGGTCAAAACTTTCTCAGATGATATAAGAATGTCATTTGGTCTTACTAAATGTGGAAAAGCAACCTTTAAAGAAGGAAAGCTGCAGCAACCAAGAAAATATCAGTCTGGGACATGAATGCCAAATTGAATACCTTGAGGAAGAGGGAGTGTATAAATATTTGGTAACTGATGAAGGATCAACAATAAAACATTAACAAATGTGAATAAAACTTAGCAAGGAATACTTTAGAAGACTAGAATCAACATTGAAAACAACCCTGACATCTAGGAACAAAGTCCAAGCTATAAACCAATTTGTTCTTCCTGTTCTTACAGTTTTGGAGTGACTGACTGACCCCAAAAGGTACTGGATCAGTTGGACAGGACAGCAATAACAATGCTTCATGCTTATCAAATGATTTACAAAAATCATTGTATATCAAGATTACATAGTCCCCGTTCTGAAGGATTACATGTATAGATCTGCAACTGTAGGACTACATACATATCTGCTGATCTCACAAGATCCAAACATAATGAAAGTTTTACAACATGAAAAGAACAAGTCTAAGATGACTTCCCTGCTTAATTTAGCAGAAGCATATCGATGGCAAGCAGGAATGGAAATCAAAACAGAAGTAGATAAAATAAAGGCAGCAACTGAATGTGCCAAAAAACAAAATAAAGAATATAAGGTGAAGGATTGGATGACATGGCAAGAAATGTTGAAAATGCATAAATATTGTTGCAAGTACAGTAGACTGATGGAATAACCTCATGTTCATCAGGATCTAATGCAGGAATGATTAAGGAGAAGTGAATTTAAACCAAAAGATGAAAAGTTAATATTGGCAGCCCAGGACAGTGGACTACATGCATGTTGGTTTACAAAGTCCAGTGAACATGTGGAAGAAACAGACAAATGCAGGTTTGGTAAAACAGAATTGGAAAGAGTCCCACACCTTGTTGCTGGGAGCAATACGCTAATGGCAGAAGGCCTGTATACTGAAAGGCATAATAATGTGACAAGACTGCTGCACTGGGGATTGTGCAAACATTACAATATTGAAGTAGCTGAGAAGAGTTGGAAGCATGAGCCACAAAGCATTACAGAAAATGAAGTTTATATCACATGGGATCACCCATTACCAACAGTTCAAAAAATAGAGGCGATAAAAAAGATATAGTCCATGAAAAGAAAACAAAAGTAGCATTGATCATTGAAATTGCTACACCCAGTGATTACAGTTTCTCACATACAGAGAGACACAAAGTCATAAAATACCAGTACTTGCAAGCAGAAATAAGGACAATGTGGAAGAAAGATACCTTGACAGTTTCAATAGTAGTAGGTGCAATGGGTCTCAGAAAAAATAATTTACCGTCATATTTAGATACGTTACCAATGAATCTAACTCTGTCAATTCTGGGCACGTGGTGGGTGCTGCACTTTTGGCTAACATGAAAGATTGAAACAATACTAATTTCATGAACTTTAATCATACTTTGACTTACGTATGGCATTAGAAACCCAAAAGACTTGGAGAAATTAAAGTATTAATACCATTATATCTATTATATACTAGGTCGTATATAATGGAGATTCCTCAAGACTGGAGAGGTGTTTATTAAACCTGTATCTAAGGGAAAGGGGAGTATGACAAACCTAGAATCATACAGATCCTTAAGTTCACGTTCATATTATGGAAAAATAATGCAGAAGGTAATACTGGATAATCATCAGAATTGGAAAGGCTAGGACACATGCAGCATGCAGTGATTGAAACTGAAATCCAGAGGATTACTAGCCTCAAACATATGCCCTATGCAGCCCGACTGAAAAAACTCCAACTGTACTCAGTCAGTGACATATCGCTTACTCAGAGGTGATCTCTGCCTAACTTACAAAGCCATGTCCAACTCAGAATTGATGGACATGCTCCACCTAAAGAAATCCAAGTCACTGCGAGCCACGTGCTCTAGTGAGCTAAACCTCGCCACAACAATAAATAGAACATGCTGGAGGGATAGATTCCTGTCACAGAGACTCCCCATGCTTTGGAACAAAATTCCTAACTACATTAGGCAGAGCCCCTCACTAACACTCTTCAAGAGAAGCCTTGACGAGTGGATGGGTAACAGAAAATACACCCTGGGATCACTTCATTGGCTCTGCTTGACAGAGGCTCAGTTAATTAATCAATGGGGTGGCGAAAGCCGACACACTCTGGCTAGGCTTAAAAATGCCCTTGGGCAGATAGCCTAGTACCTACCTATGAACCTAAACTGTAGATTCATTTAAGGACCTTAGTAGCAGCAGTACAGGTTGTCCAGTTAATGTTGTGCATATTAACCTCAACCCATGAGTAATCTGTTATTTTTAACAAGTAAGGGTTCACTCTATCATTACTTTGTTAAATAACCTTTGCACAAGCTGTAGCACCACTCCCTGTTTTTTGGTTGGGCCACAGTACCACCTCCCCTCTTTTTACCTATTATTCCAAGTGCTTTGATCTCTTATAGGTTCATAGGTTGGTACTAGGCTATCGGCCCTAGGGCCTACACAAGCCTAGCTATAACAATTCCCTGGCTATTTCTTATCCATCCTGTCTGCTGATGTTTGGGCAAAGTCCTAGCTCTCCCTGTGACATATGTATGTGGCTACTGTACCATCAAAGCACTGCTTCTGAACCAATGCTTCCAAGTCTCTGGAGACTCTTACACAAACTACTAGCAACGGTAGTCATTACCTTCCATTTTCTAGTAGCCTTATCTATATTTAAACTTTCCATCTGTTTTCTATGTCTGGATCTCTCTCTCTGTCTCTCTTTCCTTGTCTCCTGTGATATCAATTTTTATTATTTAAAAAATACCTACTACTATGTTCACCTTTACAAGTTCATTACACCAGACAGCTGGGCACATCTGCCAGGACACTTGTGAATTTTGTCATTTGGATACAGAACGGTCAAGCCACACTCACACCACTTTTTTTTTTTTTTAAATAAACAACCACATGACATATTACTTTACACAAACGTATGTAAACAGATTGTTTATGTTAGTTTTAATAATAATGGCAAAAATTCATTATACAGTGCAAGACTAAACTAAAGGAAAAAAACAACTATTTGATATAAAATATTGCTCTATATTTACCATGCAGAAGTGTTATTGACAAAGACCTTATACTCTGTTTTAATTTAACCATGCTGGGGTTTTACAAAGCAAAGATCTAGCACTTTTTTAATTTTAATAGTGAGAAAGAACCATTGTACAGTGTGTCTGCTAATCCTGAGTTGCACTCATTAATAGAAAAGGATTACTGAACAGGAATTTCAGCTGGGAATTGCTGAATACATACTGAAATACTGCCAACCAAATTTATAAGCCACAGATAAGCAAAACTGGTTATTCTACTGTATGTACAGTCAAATTATTTTAGTGAATAAATGCAAAACTTCAGATCCCTCAGTATTTTTTGTACATCACACAAAAACCAACAGCACACAATGCAGTTAAACAGTAAGGTAATGCAAGATGTTTTTGCAGGGGAACATAGCCTCCTTGTACCGTCTGTTATGCCCCCTATGGCAGCCTGTCAATACAATGGCAGTTACGGCAACTGCCATTTCATTGAAAATGCTTCAACAAAAGTGAAGAATTCCCTTTCCTCCCTTGAAGTAGGTATAATCAAGTTCAGGGGTGTCCAGAAGGGCTTGCATCTGTGCAAAAAATATTTCCTATGAATTTTACCAAAAGTGCTTCTGGGGAAAGTTTTTCAGAGTTTTCCTGTTGGAGAGAAAGGTGTCGATCTACCGACACGATTCTGCCCCTACACTACCTTTTACCATTTTTTTTAATTGCTACAAGACTACAGTGCCTTAGAGTAAAAGGAATACTTGTTTCTGACTATTCTCTTTATTCCAAGGCAGTGTAGCACTACTATTAAACAGCAAGTTAAAGCTCGGCTGTGGGAGCAGAGCCTACACATCAAGAGGGTGCAGTACCCCTGCAAAAGCAGTAGTTTAAAATTTACTATTGAAATAAACTCCAGCAGTGAAAAAAAAAGAAGTTGTATCTTACCATAATGTTTCATCTGTGTTGTCAGTCTTCACTAATCCTTGACTGTGGGTCTCGGTTCTGAGCCTTGGAACTAACTAGGGTTACCACCTGTCCCACTTTGCGAGGGACAGTCCCTCTTTGGGCAGTTGTGCCCTGCAAAAAATGTGAGAAAAGTGGCAAATGTCCTGAGAGTTTAGGACAAAATTAATTTCTATATTTTATGTCATAGTTGCATAAAACAGTTATTCTGTATCTGAAACACCTAAATGTTATAAGAAACAGAATAAGGAACTAAAATGCTACAAGAATAGACTTTTATTCAGGCAAAAAACTGAAGTTCTGTCCTTTGTACTGGCCGTGGGTATGTTTTGCCCTGCAAAATCTGATGTTTGTAGCACAAATGTCCCACTTTGGGCATTTGGAAAGGTGGCAACCCTAGAACTAACTCGGCCGTCATTCCAGCTTGCCCCTTCCAAAACTCTCGAGCTAAGCTCTACCCATAATGCTCCTCCCCAAACCTCCTCAGATAGAGATTGCAAACCACACAGACAGGCAAGAATAACAGATCAGAGGCTTTATCTGAAACTTTATACTGAAAGCCAGTCTTTGGAGAGATTCAATCCACCAAGAGTTCTTTGGGCAGGTGGGAGCAGGGAGGGACTGTCAAGATAGAATGTCAACACAGATAGAACTTTATGGTAAGACAACTTCTTTATCTGATGTTGTCAATCTTCACATAATCCTTGACTGTGGGACAGAGTCCTAAGCTACCTGCATCTCATTGAGGTCTCATGGAAGAATATTCCTTAGCACCATCAAGCTGAATGATGCACGTCCCTTAGAGACCAAGTCCAGTTTGTAATGCATAATAAAGGTATGAGGAGATGCCCATGTAGCTGCAGCACAAATATCATCTAAAAAAGCTCTGGCATGAAAAATTGCAGATGCTGCTATTGCTCTAGGTGAATGGGCTCTAACAGGTCCTGGTTGGTGGAGTCTTTTCCTGTTGTAGACAAAGGTGATACAGTCTCTACGCCATTTAGCCAGAGTAACTTTAGATACCAAACAAACTAAATTGGCTAAAGAGAAAGAATGAAATAACTTGTCAGATTTTCTGATTTCTTTTGTTCTATAAAGATAAAACCGCAATTGCCTGTGCACATCTAACAAGTGCAGACAGAAAGTACAGTTGTGTACACTTACCATAAATGTAGATGTTCGAGTGCCTTCACTGTTGCAGTCATCACTGTAGGGTTCTTCCTGCTGGCAGGCAGCCCTCGGTCGGCCAGAATCCCAAAGTCTGGGTCCGGCGTCGGCTGCTCAGTCATGCTCCCTGACGTCAGAGCACCAGGAGTACAAAGCTGCCAGCCGATGCCATGTTCTCCAGTTTTTCTTGCCCCAGATGTCAGGTGCCCAAAAGTGAAGGCTAATAGTAAAACAAAAATGTAACATACAACAAACACCATACCCTGTAGCAAATACACCTCAGAAGAAGGGTGAAGTAGGAAACCACACTAATGAAAGTATAAGAGGGGACAGGAGGGAGGGTAACCCAGACTGCAACAGTGAAGACACTCGAACATCTACATTTATGGTAAGTGTACACAACTGTACTATGTTCATCATGTTTCACTGTTGCAGTCATCACTGTAGGGTTGAATCCCATAGCTGAGATAAAGGGTGGTGGTTATAGAGTAGAAGGGGTGGCTAGAAGGCCCTGCAAGACTGCAGAAGCAAAGCCTGCCCTAGACGTAGAGTACAGAGGGAGATTATAGTGCTTAGAGAAAGTATGCACTGAACTCCAAGCTGCAGCTTCCAAAATATCTTTGGTAGGTACTCCCCTGAGAAAGGCAGCTGAAGTAGCAGCAGCTCTGGTAGAGTAAGTCCTAATTTTTCCTAGGATTTGCTTTCCATGATGAGAGTAACAAAATCTGATTCCATGAGCAATCCATTTAGAAATGGTCTGTTTTGAAATAGCTTTGCCTTGGGAATTTGTTGCATAAGAAACAAACAGTTGCTGTGTTTTCCTGATATCCTTGGTTCTGTCCAGGTAAAAACGAAGTTGTCTGTGTACATCCAAGGAATGCAAGATCCTTTCCCCCTTATTTTGTGGATTAGTGAAAAAAGTTGGCAGGTGAATAGTATGATTTAAAACCACTTTGGAAACCACTTTAGGCACGAAAGTAGGATTAGTCCTTAAAGACACCCTATCTTGGTGAAAAATAATATAAGGTTCCACAGCCATGAGTGCTTGTAACTCCGAGACTCTCCTGGCTGAAGTCAGAGCCAGCAGAATAGCTGTCTTCCCTGATAAATACTTAATATCAGATGTGGCAGCAGGCTCAAAAGGAGGCAGAGTGAGATTTTCCAGAACATAGTTGAGGTCCCAGGCAGGTATGGGGGGTGTCCTAGGGGGCCTTAAATTCTTTGCTCCTCTGAGATATTGTTTCAGAAGTGGATGCAAAAAGATTGGAGGATCTGTATTGTAATGTGCAGAGATAGCTGAGGCATGTATTTTTATGGAGGAGAAGGATAAACCCTTATGTAGCATGTCTGTCAGGTAAAGTAAAATCAGTAGGATATTAGGAATGAGAGGATCCGAATCCTGAGCATGCATCCAGGTGCAAAATCTCTCCCATTTACCTGCATAAGATTTTCTAGTGCTATGCCGTCTGGCTTCTAAGATGACATCCATGACTTGTTTGGGAAGGGTAGGATTAATCATAGACCCTGAATTTGCCAGGCTGAGAGTTTTGACATGAGTGTGCAGAACCTGGCCCTGGTGTTGGGACAAAAGATTTGGAATCTGAGGTAAAATCCAAGGAGGCTCCTGGGATAGATTAATCAGTGTTGAGTACCAAAACTGACGAGGCCAATTTGGGACCAGTAAAATCATCTTGGGTTTGTCCTGCTTGATCTTTAATAACACCCGTGGAAGAAGAGGTAGTGGAGGAAAGGCATACCCCGAGAGGTTTCTCCAACTGAATGAAAGTGCATCCACTTTCCATGCTAGTTTGTGAAATGTCCTTGTGCAAAAAATCTGTAACTGGTGGTTGAGAGGGGATGCAAATAGATCTATGTCCGGGCAGCCCCAGGCTTCTGTAATCATCTTTAATATTTGGGTGTCTAGCATCCACTCGTGTGGGTCTGACAGGTTCCTGCTCAGGCTGTCTGCCAGAATATTTTGTTTCCCTGGCAGGAACTGAGCTTGTAGATCCACTTTGCAAGCTAGAGCTGTGTTCCATAGAGTCATGGCTAGTCTGCAAAGGGTGTAGGAGTGTGAACCCCCTTGCTTGTTTATGTACCACATAACTGTGGTGTTGTCTGTCCGTATCAGTAGTTGTCCTGGCTGTAGAAGATCCCTGAAAGCCAAGAGAGCATTCTGTACAGCTAACATCTCTTTTAAATTGATATGTAGGTGCTTCTGATCCTCTGTCCAAAAACCTTGCAGGCCTTTCCCCTGCAAGTGGGCTCCCCATGCGTAATCCGAGGCGTCCGTGGTTAACACTTGGCTGGCTGGAGGCAGACTGAAGGCTTTCCCTTTGTTGTGAAGACATGCCATGGTCCACCAATGGAATTCCTTTTGTAGACAAGGCAAGACAGTAATCTGTGCGTCTAGACTGTGGCAATGCTGGGACCATACACTTTTTAGGTACCATTGTATTTTTCTCATATGTAGTCTTGCATTTGGTATGAGAAGGATGCAGGAGGCCATGTAACTCAAAGCCTGCAGGAATTTCCTTGCAGTTAGCTGAGACATTATCGCCAAGGTTTTGAAAGTTGAAGCCAGCTGTAGTTGTTTTTCGGATGTCAGGAATGCCATCTGGGTTGCTGTGTTTAGAAGAGCACCCAGAAAAGTTATCTGTTGTGTGGGTGTCAAATTTGACTTTTTTATGTTCACAGTGAATCCCAGGTACTTGAGTAGATTTTGAACAAATTCCAGGTGCTGGAGTAAGACATCCTTGCTGTCTGCTTGAATAAGGCAGTCATCCAGATAAGGGTAAATTTGAATTCCCTTGAGTCTGCAATAAGCTACTACTGGTGCCAGGCACTTGGTGAAGACCCTGGGCGCAGTAGACAAGCCAAAGGGCAGCGCAGAGAACTGGTAATGTTTCGAGCCGGCCTTGAACCTGAGGTATTTTCTGCACTCCTGTCTGATAGGGATGTGTAGGTAAGCCTCCTTTAAATCCAATGTCACCATCCATGCATTTTTGCTCAACATTGGCAGAGAAAGCATCTTGAACTTTGGTATCTCCAGGAAAGTATTTAAGACTGAGAGATCCAGGATGGGTCTCCATGAATTTTGTTTTCTGGGAACTAGAAAGAGCCTTGAGTAAAAGCCTTGCCCCATCTCTGATTGTGGAACCAGTTCTATGGCCCTCATAGCCATGAGGGATCCCACCTGGTTTAATGCCTCTGCCCATTGGTGTTTTGGTAGGTCTGGCCATCCGTTTGGTCTTGGCAAGGTATGAAAGTGGAATTTGTAACCTCTTGAAACTACATCCAGAACCCACTTGTCTTGGGTTATGTAAGTCCAATTTTGTTGAAAAAGAGAGAGTTTTCCTCCTAGAGGGACTTCCAAGAGAGAAGTCCCTGGAGCCATGCAGGGGGAGTCATTGAGCCTGTTTTCTGTAAGACTGAAGTCTGTCCTCTCCACCCCTGGGGGTGGAAGCACTCCACTGTCTAGGTCTGTAAGAGGTCTGTGCTTGGGCCCTCCCTCTGGAACGCCTATATCTACCCCTCTGAGGCCTGTCCAAGCTGGGAAAGGACCAATTTTTAGTTGGCCAATTTCTGCTAAATCTTGGGGGCTGAACTTGTAAGAAATCCTTAACCGTTTGCATGGATTTTGCCTTATCCTCCATTTTCTTTATCACCTCTTCAGCCTTAGACCCAAACAAAACATTATGCTGAACAGGAGCATCCAGTAACTTAGCTTTCACTTGATCAGGTAAGTTTTGTTCCTTTAACCAAGCCTGCCTTCTAATGACTGTGCCAGTGGCAGCCGCCCTGCATGAAGCCTTCAAGGCATCAAAACCACAGTGTAAACCATGCTTCCCCACTTGCTCAGTAGCATGCATCAAGTCGTGTAATTCCTTATTATCATCTGCACATGCAGAAATGGTACCTAGCTTTTGTTTCATAACAGACAGCAGGAATTGCTGATATTTTAGCATATGAAATTGACAATTTAAAGCCCTAATAGATAAAGTAGCAGAAGTGTACACTTTTTTGCCCCATCTCTCCAAAGCTCTAGAATCCTTATATGTCGGAATAGGGTTTTTAGCAGAGGTGGCCTTAGGACCCTGATAAATGGTTTCTGGATCAGCAGAAGGATCTTTGTAAAGGAACTGGTGGGAGTCAGGGACCCTGTAATATCTGTCAGGCTTAGCAGGGGCTGGAGGAAAGGAGTCAGGAGTTAAATTAGCCTCAGAAAAGGCATCATCCACAATATCCAAAATAGGAGGAATAGCCAGGGGTCTATGTTGGGGAAGAAGAAGGAAATCCCTAAGCCTTCTCTTAGATTCAGAGTACTCCTGTCCTTCCCAGTGAAAATGTTCCCTCATGTCATGTAAAGTTTCCCCAAAAGAAAAATCCTCAGGGGGAGAAGCTGATGGAATGGATTCCTCAGCATCAGAATCCTCATAAGGAGGGAAAGTATATTCCTGTTCAGAGGAAGACACTGAAGAAATAGATGCCTGATCAGAGGATTCATAATCCAATTCTTGCCTTGGCCTTTTGTCTGGAGGGGGATGTGAACCCCTAATCATGTTTAGTAAGTCCTCCGCCATTTTAAGTAGCTGTTTCTGAGATTTGGGTCCCGGATCAGAAGAGGCCTGGGCTGGTGTCTTAGATTTAGGAGGAGTCCTTGCCTTAGTCTTTGGCTTTGCCTTTATCAGAAGCTGAGTAGGCCTGAAATCCCCCTCGGAAGCCGGTACCTGCACAGCGGCTCCGGACCCATCTGAGGGAGCATTGTCTGAAGGTCCTGCAGCTGGAGTACTGAAAGGCCTAGCTGGCTCCTTGTGGGAGTCCGTTTCGGCAATCGGTTCTGAAATGGCTGACGACAGGGGCTACGAAAGCGCCTCACTGACGACGGCCGGACCTTTAGATGGCTCTGCTTGTAAAACGTCATCTGATTTGGACTTCGGAGGCCTGTCCTTATCCTTGCGTCGCTTGTGAACTCCGGTAGTCGGAAGCGTGTCTGACATTTTATAATTAAATCGCCTGCCAAAGTAGAGAAAAGCAAAATCGTACCTCCGCTTAATAGTACGTTGGTTAAATCTAGCACAAAACCGACAACTAGCTACATTGTGGTCAGGGCCTAAACAAGGAATACAGTAAGAGTGGAAATCCTTATGAGGTATTTGCTTCCCACAAGAAATGCAATTATTAACTTTTTCTGACATCGGACTGGAGCAAGAAAAAAGTTTCCCCAACGGGGTACTTAGTTTTGTGAAGAAGAAGTAAGTCTTCGGACTGAAGCACGAAAAAATATCAGGAGTCAGCCGACCGGCACTTGCGAACTGCTTCCACCACACGGCAAGAAAGACTGGAGAACATGGCGTCAGCTGGCAGCTTTGTACTCCTGGCACTCTGACGTCAGGGAGCATGACTGAACAGCCAACGCCAGACCCAGACTTTGGGATTCTGGCCGACCGAGGGCTGCCTGCCGGCAGGAACAACCCTACAGTGATGACTGCAACAGTGAAACATGATGAACATCTCCCCTTTACTGGAAAAGCTAGGAAAGAAGACTAGGAGTTGTACAGTTTGACTGATATTTGCCTTGGAAACTACCTTTGGTAAGAAGGAGTTAGTCCGGAGGGAGACCTTTATCCTTATGAAAGATAAGGTAAGGAGGTTTGCAGGATGATGCTTGTATTTCAGATATTCTTTTGGCACAAGTAATAGCTATCAAAAATAAGGTTTTCCAGGACAAGAATTTTAAATCACAAGTTGCTGAAGGCTCAAAGGGCTGACAAACAAGTGATTGCAGTACCAAATTCAAATCCTATGGTGCAGAGGGTTTCTTGAATGGAGGTCTGAGCATTAAGGTTCCTCTTAAAAAGGCTTTGCAAAGTTTATGTGACACAAGGGACGAGTTGTTTAAACCAATATGGAAGTTAGATATCACAGCAAGTTACACACAAATAATGGAAGCTGAAACACCTGAATCAAAGAGTGAAGCCAAAAAATTTAGAACTTTATCAACAGGCACTGAATATGGGTCAAGACTGTAGTCTAGTGACCATTCAGTAAATTTTAGCCACATGTTATATTACAGTTTTCTAGTTGAAGGTTTATAATGGGTCAGAATGATGCACTGGACTTGGGAGGAGAGAGCAAGATGCCTGGTGATCATGGGAACTGGAGAAGCCACACACTGAGCTTAAAATGCTGCAGATTCAGATGAACCAGTCTGCTCCGGGTGGGACAACAGATCTGGAGCTGGGTCCAGCATCAAGAGTTTCTGAAGCAGATGAGGCCAAAGGAAGGGAAACCAAACCTGCCAAGGACAGAATGGGGCAATGAGGACTATCCTGTTCTTCGACCTGTTGGCTTTCTTTAGAAACTGACATATTAGGGTAACTTCCAAGCCTGCTGAGTGATCAGCTTCATAAGATTGTCAGAGGGTGGAGAAATCTAAGAGGTAGAGGGCTGGGCATGAAAAGCCTCCAGGTATACTGATTCCTCCGAGGAAGGCTGGAGGAAAATCCAGCCACTCTTCTGTTTAAAAATTTCTAGGATGTCTCCAAAGGAAACATCTTCAGGTGTGACTTAGGGGAACCTTTCCCCTCACTGAAACTATTATCTTCTGTGAAAGACTCTTCAGGAGAGTCCAAGTGCTTCCTCTTGCACTTTCTCTTCAAAGGTACCTCTTCAGTGGGGTGTTCCAGAGAGGTACCTGAAGATGACAAAACCAATGTGGTTTGATCCTGAGACTTTTGTGCCCTCTGTCCCAGGGAAGAGACTGAAGGAAGCTCCAGTCGAGGGGATGGGCAAGATGTTTGTACTGACAGGGATGGCAGAGACTGTTTGCGCACCAACAACAAGGCCCTCTCCATGGCCTGGAAGGCAGGCCCTGTAGAGGGATGGGAGCTCTGAACCAAAATAGACTCCTTCAGAACCATGGTCTCTCCCTGCACTGAGGAAGCCGCCTCTGAAGCTGAAGCCAGAGTTAAGCTTACATATGCCGATACACTGAGGGGCATGACGGCTCCAAAACCATGAAAAGTCGAACCCTGCCCCACAGAACAGAAAATGAAGCCTCGACTCCAGGAGGTCTCTGGGTCCTTGAGACCCAAAGAACTCAGGGCAGCTATTGGTGCAGCAGAAGCTCTGACCAGCACCAAAGCAGTTGAAGCTGGGAAAGCCGGTACCAAAAGCTACCAAAACTCAGGTGGAGTCAAAGGAGGAATAATCAGAAGTGTGGAAGATGGTAAGGTTCCAGAGCTAACATTGCTTTGGACCAAGGAAGGGGGTAAGCTCCTCGCTGTAAGGAGCTGATCCACCAGTCTCATGATGTCAGATTCGTATAAACTCTTGGTGGATCGAATTGAGGAAGCTGATGGAGATTTTGGTGGACACGTTTCCAGCAAATGACAGAGGACGATCCACAAAAGGATCCACTGAGGGAGAATATTTGGTACATGGTACATATAAGAATGAAGGATCCTTGGGTTCCAGACACTTGGCTGGAACTGAAGTTGCATCTTTTGTTGTCGTTGACACTGAAGATATTGGCTCCAAAGAAGATGGTGCAGAAAGAGGCGCCACCGACACAGAGTACTGAACAGTTTGGCCCACCAGGTCCTAAGAAGCTGCTGGCACTGAGGGAGAGACTTGGCCATTTTAGTTGGGGGTTCTGATGAAGGTGTCCAAACCAAATAATTTATTTTCTTAGGTTTGGATGATGAAGACGAACTGGCTTCAGTTTTCAAACCAGATAAGGAACCTCATCCAGTTCCGACTTAAGGAAGCCTTTCAAAACTAATATATTTTTATGTTCAATCACAGTCCTGTGGCTAAAGTTGTGTCAGATAGCACAGTCCTCTTGTAGATGGACCACCAAGACAATACACACACAGGGTGTGTCCATCAGAGTTTAGCATCTTCCTGTCATACTTTTACGACCTCTTAAACCCAGAAGTGCCCTTGGAGGGTTTGTCAGCCATTACTAAAGACAAAGGCCACAATACACACACACACATACACACACAAACAGTTGTACTAGCAAGTTATGGAAGAAAAAGGCCTTTTTTTAAAAAGTAAACAGGGAGAAGTACCAGACATGGTATTCAAGAATACCCAAAGGTAAAATGGAGAAAAGTACCAATGATGATACTTGAGAAAAAACTACCTAATGGTAGAAAAGGAAAACACATGCACACACAAGTTAAAGTATTAAAGGGGAGAACAAGTAGTACAGGTAAGAGAACAGTCAGAAGAAAAGAATTAGAAGAATTCAGTTGAAAAATAGCTTTTACCCAAGAGCTCAGAGAGAACGCATCTGGCACTATGAAGTGGCAAACGAGATCGGAGGTAATTTGGGGAAGAACATTACTGGTAGAGCTTAGCTCTAGAGTTTTGGAAGGCACGAGCTGGAATGACAGCAGAGTCGGTTCAAAGGCTTGGAACCAAGCCCCACAGTCAAGGATTACATGAAGACTAACAACATCAGATCAAATGTTAAGTATTCTTGTTTATGGTTACGATATTTAAGTGATGGTATTCTATTTCTTGGCAATGTTAAGACATCCAGTGCACTTTCTGAAATGATGTGATCAAAAAAATAATATGCTTCCGTAATGGAAAATCATCTCTTACCTGTTTTTTTATACTATGCAATGCCTTATACTTCCTGAAGCTAAACCACTTCCATTCCTACTTGTCTCCATGAATTCAGATGAGTGAAGGGTACTAAGTACCTCTGTTCCCATAAACAGAATGTTATTGTTGATCTTCTCAATGAACAAATACAGTTACAATAAACATTTAGGAATTACTCACTGCAAATTCTACTATGCTAGAGGTGCCATTTCAAAACAGTCACAATAATCTTCACAATTCTATATTCGGCACTATGGTAGTAGCAGCAGAAGAGTCATTAAACAAACATCTATTTATTTAATTCTAATTTGTCCTTTGATGACCAGGTTAGTCCCACTAGGCTAATTCCCTCTTTTCAGGGGAGACCAGAGGTGGTATTTATACTATTATACTCTGATGCAGTTATGTCCAGAATAAGTAATGTGCTATATTACAATCCACTGACAGTTTCTAAGGGGATTCAATAATCTAGTCCAGGTACCACAAATTCTATTCACAAAGTCTGCAGAGCACACATACGGGAGGAGAAACTACTGATTGGGTTTTCTTTTGTTTTCCTTCATATGTTCCTCTTCATGTCTGAAGGCAAGCCATTAAATTTACACATAATCGAACTTCCAAAATATCGAACACCATATTTTCTAACTTGGAAGTTTGAAATGTGATATTATCTAAAGCTCAGAACAGCAAATTTTTTCCCTGGGAAAAAATTTGGTGTTCCGAGAAACACACACACACACACACACACACACAACACAAGCACACCAAAAACCTATGTCTAATATGGGGGGCTTTATCCCCCCCACACACACCCCCGATGTGCAGGGCTGTGCCCCCCATACCCCCCTACTTAAATATACCAACTCCGAGATTGCACCACAGTGGAGGAAATAGCGAAGCTGCCCTGGGTAAGAATTTGATGTTCCGCAGCTTCGCTATTGTGAGCGTTCGCGGTTTTGTGTTCAATGTAATGCCATTCGGCATTATGTGCTTTCGTGGTTGTGATATAAACTCGTTTACAAAGTAGGCCACAGTTAGGTGGATCTTCCAGCAGCAGCAAGTAGTGCCACAGCTCTTTGTGTTTTTTTAGGTTCTAAAGCAGCTTCAAAACAGGCCACCATTAGATGGAGCTTCTGGCTTCGATGAGCAGTGGCAGATCTGTGCCTTTTTAGGTTTGAAAGCAAGTTGTGCATCTTCAAAGCAGGTCACCATTAAAAGGAGATTCTGGCACCATACAGACATGGCTCTTGCTGTGATGTAATTAAGTCAAAGCTTCCTGTCTAGAGTGATGAGGCTTCATCTGATGCACAGACAAGTGATTTAGCAGGTCAGATGAGCCCCTTCTTTTGTAAATTTCTAGATCCTTCATTTCAGACATCTGGTGATGGCCAATATCTCAGTGTTCAATGTCTGTTTTTTTTTTTTTTTTTTTTTGATTATTATACACCTGCTCCATGTCTTTGTAGTATTAACTTTGACTATCATGGGATCTCTGGTCATCTCAGAAATAAGACTTCACTGTGTTTCATGTGACTTTTCCTTTGACAACCAGAGGGTCTCTGACTGACACTGAGCCAAGAGTGCCAAGTCTGGTTTAGGAGTTGGGTATATATGACATCCAAACATGCAGTCCCAGTGCACTAGAACTAATGGCTGAGAAGTAGTGTTCCAGTGATGGTGACATCTGCCTCATCATACTTACCAAAGTCTGTATGGCAGAATTCCTACTAGATGCAGAGGATTTTCCATGGGTATCATTGGTATATTGCTGCCCTTTAAATGATATCAGAAAGTCAATCAGAATGCCCAATTGTAGCAAACTAAGAATGATCTGTATGCCACTATCATGGGTGACTTTCTGCAGACCATTTAGTAAAAACACAGTGAAGAAGTTTCTCAAAGAAAACGCCAACACAAAAGACTGCATGCTGAATCACAATGTCTATGTTCACAGACAGCAGCAAGTACCAATGCAAAGGAAATGCTGTCTCCAGATCTGTCTCTTCATAATAAAACTACAGAGGGTCTCTCACAAGGCCATGAAGTAAGTGAAAGTTCCAGACACAAGATTACCTTCTGCAGAGGTGTCTAGTGTACCACAGAACATGTCAGATGGGGAAATATATCAATATCAGAATACTGGAGGCCAGTCATAGATGTACCACAGAACATGTCAGATGGGGAAATATATCAATATCAGAATACTGGAGGCCAGTCATAGATGTACCACAGAACATGTCAGATGGGGAAATATATCAATATCAGAATACTGGAGGCCAGTCATAGATGTACCACAGAACATGTCAGATGGGGAAATATATCAATATCAGAATACTGGAGGCCAGTCATAGATGCTGTCACTTTGTCCCTCTCTAGTATACATGATGAACAGCCAAAATGAACAGGAAAGTAAATTGCTCAATAAAAGCAGCCAAAACCAAAAAAAAAAAAAAATAGAGCAATTCCACTGGTATTTTTCACACGAACAAGCTTTATTGAAACACACTTTCTTCAGAATAATCACCACAGATGCGTTTTCGTCCTATAATGACTTCCTCAGATGAAACAGAGGTGATCAAAAAGGTATGCATTTCTGTTTCATCTGAGGAAGTCATTACAGGATGAAAACGCATCTGTGGTGATAAGAGCGTTTATGGTTTTATTCTGAAGAAAGTGTGTTTCAATAAAGCTTGCTCATGTGGAAAAATACCAGTGGAGTCGTGCCTTGGTGGAATTGCTCTATTTTTTTTTTGGTTATAAATGATGAACAGGTGGGGTAGTTCGTTTATATCCTTTATTACATAGAAACACATCAGGATGGATAGCAGCATTACAAAATATAAACAAACTGATTAACTGACAGACTACAGACATGGATGTTTACATCTCAACAGCTCAATACAAAATGGCAGTCAGGCTTGCATGTGCTCAGTATGTGTAGACTTGTGCAAGCTCCTAGAAAGCTTCTTACAGCTGTACACACATTTATCTACATCCTCCCTCTTAAACAGACTGCCCTCAATGAAATTACATTGGAGTAAGACATGCAATAATATAGACATTAGAAACAAACAATGATTATGTCCAAGTTACTGTGCATCTGTAACATGGTCTGGAAATGCAACCCAGTCTAGTAATATAGTAATCAGAACTAGGTTTAGCAACAAGGACAGTCTTCTGTGAACAACTCGTATCAGGAACTTCAGGATTCATCTCAGGAAAAGGGATATTTATTGGAACTTCCTCTGGAACTGGATCAATGGATAACTCACTCTGAGATAATGAGTCTTTCTCACAGGCTAGGTCCTGTGGTACAGGCTTAGACACTGGCATCCAATATCTCTGATTCTTCCTAAGCTCAACTCCTTGTGATTCCACAATGTACGATCTTGGCTCTGAACAAATACTCTTCATGACTCCAATCCAATCATAGTCTTTGCACGTTTGCATTCTCACTCTCTCTCCTTCATGTAACGGACTGAGCAATTTGCTGGATTTGTCGTAATAAGACTACTGGGATAGGCATTTCTTTTCAAAAAAGCCAAACAGTTGCAGAACAAAGCTTAGTTCATAAAGCCAATGCTGGATACAATATGAAATAAACCAGTATTAGCATTGCTTGGTTTATTTCATATTGTATAGGCATTTCTTTAACAGATAGGCTTTCACTGATCTTAGCACTGATTACTTAGTGAATCACTTAGTGATTCTTAGCACTTGGAACCAATAAACTACAGCTGACTAGTAATAGGTTCATACTAGGCTATCTACCCTAGGGCATTTATAAGCCTAGCCAGAGTGTGTTTGGCTTTCGCCACCCATTTTAAATTAATTTTGCTATGCCTTTTTTTGAGGTTAGTATACTGTGCCTCTGTCTAACAGTGACACAGAAGTGATAGCCGGGGTAAACCTACGATCTCCCATCCACTCATCAAGATTCCTCTAATGTGGCTCTAGTTTGTCTCAACAGAAGTCTCTGGGCAGGTGAACCAAGATGTTTATCATGAGGAATATTTCTGAGATCCAAGAGATTCAGCAAAACACTATTTTCTCATTTCGACTTCTCAAGTAACTGTTCGCACATTGAACTGCATGTTCTGCCAAACCATTTGACTGCAGGTACTCAGGACTACTCGTAACATGGATAAAGTCCCACTCTTCAGTGAATCTTTTCAAATGCTAGCTAGTAAACTCTGTGCCACTGTCAGAAATAACTTTGAACGGACTACCATGGACTGCAAAGTGACACTTCAACTTAGTAATGACAGTACTAGATGCTAGCTTAGGAAGTAGGTCAGTCTTGAACCAATTGGAATAAGAGTCTACTAACACTAAGTAATGCTGACCATTCCATTTGAAAATGCTAGTGGCTACTCTCAACCAAGGTAGTTCAGGAATCTGGTTTAGCTGAAGTGGTTCCACTATAGATGTGGCTTTGTACTATTACACACAGAACAAGATGAAAGAACTCTCTCAATGTCTTGTGACATAGAAGGTAAAAATACTAGTCCTCCCGCCTCCTTGTAATAGGATCAGTTCCTGGGTGGCCACAATGCAGGACAGTAATATACTCTTGTTGCAAGGACTTTGAACACTCACTTTTGGACCTTTCATGATGATACCATTGTCAGATAAAATTTCATCTCTGTAAGGAAAATAAGGTTGTACTTCTTGAGCTAAACTAGATTGCTTTAATGGCCATCCTTGACTGATAAAGTGGTTGAGCTTCTGTAAAACAGGATCCGAGGCTGTGTGATTTTTATGCTCATCAAGACGTGTGGAACTAAAATTTCTCACCTCCATGTCTTCAGAATCAAGTCTCATTCTCCTGCTGTTCAGTGGTATTTCTGAGAGATCTGGATAATGCATCAGCAAGATAAATAGGTTTGCCTTTTGTGCAGACAAGATTAAAATTGAACTTCTGCAGTCTCAACATCATATGTTGCAATCTGGCTGGAGCTGTATGCATAGGCTTTCTCAAAATACTGACTAGAGGTTGGTAGTCAGTTTCGATATGGATAGGTCATCCATAAATATAATCATGGAACTTTGAACATGCAAACACAATTGCCAACAGCTCTTTCTCTATCGGAGCATACTGCATTTCAGTGTGGGTTAGAGATCTGGATGCATAGGCAACAGGTTGATCCTCTTGAAGAATGATTGCACCAAGACCAAATTTCGAAGCATCACAGGAGAAAGTAACTGGTTTGTGAACATCAGAGTATCAGGGAGTTGGTGGACTGGCAATTCTCTGTTTCACAGGATCATAAGAAGTTACTAGGCTATTGGCCCTGAGGCCCTTATAAGCTTAGCCAAGAATTTAGACCATGTATAGACAACTCAGCACCCGATGCCCCTGTCCAGCAGGGACACGTGGAATCCCAGCAGGGACATGTGGAATCCCAGGGCTGTATTTTATTTCCAATCCAGTTATCCAGGCTGTACTTAAAAAGGGGTAAAGAGGTACTTGCTTGACATGGACAGGGAATCTATTACACAGATGGGGGCGTCTCTGGGTCACAAATCTGTCCCTCCAACAAGTCCTATTAAAGTCACAGACCAGACTGAGACCATGTGTGCGAGTTACTCGAGTGGAGCTTGACTTGCGGATATACAGCAGTCCCATCAAGGCGAGGTCCGAGATCGCTTTGTAGCAAGGCAGAGGTCATCTCTGAGGAGTCTGTATAAAAGACAGTAGAGGGATAGGGCTTTTAGCCTATCTGTATATGGTAGATCTTTGAGGCCCTGGATTCTCCTGGTGAGGAACCTCTGTGGTCTCTCCAGCTGCTGCATGTGCTGTACGACGTACACACCGAATTGGCGCTGTACTCAATAATGGGCCTTATAAGGGAAGAATACAGGGATGTTTTGACCTCCTTGTCTCTGGATGACATACCGTTACTTATGAGGTCGGCCATGTAAGAAAGCTTTCCATATAGTCGAAGCAACATGGTGGTCAAAAGTTAGGCTGCTATCAATCTGGGTGCCCAAATCCCTCATGACTGCCTGCATGCTTAGGCCATTTGTTATTAATGTGATCATTTGTGCGGACGTCACTCTCCCCAAAGAGGGTGATGATGCATTTTTTTGTATTTAGCTTGAGGCCATGTTTCTGGCACCAGTCATTTGTTTGGGTGAGACCCTCTTGGAGGATGACCACGTCACTAGGGGAATTAATGACGCTGCCCAGCTTGCAGTCATCTGCAAACATGGTCAGCCATAGCCCACTGGTTTTGGCCTGCACCTCAGAAAAGTATATCCCAAATAACAGAGGCCCTAAAACCGAACTCTGGGGTACACCACTTCATACGGGGTCTACTGCTTGAGGCGGCTTTCCCTCTTTTGACTAGATGGGTTCTATCAGTGAGCCAGTTAACTACCCATCTGGTAACATATGGATTGATGCCATCAAATGGACTCTGGTGCTGTTCCAACCATGACCAGGATATACCTTTATGTGTCAGCTCTCCATGCAGCGCTGCTAGTTCGCTCAAGTCTGAAATGAACTTGCCTAGACAGGTATCCATGCCAAGAAAGTGTTGAAGAGTTTGAGCATTGGAGCTGGCATCTCAAGAATAGCGGTTTGCTTGGAAGGGTCTGGTCTGAAGCCTAAACTGGTAAACAGATGACCAACATAAGTGACTTCTTGTGGCCTGAACTTGCATTTCTGAGGATTCACCTTAAGATTCACTTGTGCTCTTTCCAGAACTTTATTGAGGTTCCTGTCATGCTCTGCTTCACCATTACCTCCTTCTAAAATATCATCTACTATAATAGCACAAGAATATCCTGAAAAAAATTGCTCCATTTCACACTGAAAGACTTCACTTGCAGAATTTATCCCAAATGGCATTCTCAAAAATTTGTACCTGCCAAAAGGAGTACTGAATGTAGTCAGTAAGTCAAGCAAAATTTGCCACAATTAACTCTTTGCATCTAAAACAGAAAAAACAGTGGCATTTGGCATCAGAGATGCAACTTCAACTGTACGCATTGGATGATGAGGTCTTTTTAGTGCTTTGTTCAAATCTTGTGGATAAATACATATTCTGATATCATCTGATCTTTTCTTATGAGTTATCACCATGGAAGATACCCATTTCAGTTGGTTCATTATCAGGACAAATTATACTTTGTTGCATCATTTTAACTAACTCGGCTTTGACTTTGTCCTGTATAGCTACTGGAACTTTTCAGGCTGGCCTGACAACTGGGCTGACATCTGGGTCAAACTTCATGGAGTACACAACTGGAAGCTTGCCTAGTTTGTCTTCGAAAAGATCAGCATAGGTAGAGAAAATATACTGGGTGAAATTAAAGTAGTGGTCTTTCAAACTAACATGATGGACTTCCTTACAGAATGAAAACAATCCCATTTTCAAACTGTTTTTGAGCCCTAATAATGACTGCACATGCCTTTTGACCACATAAAATAAGTCATAGCTTCTCCCAGCACAGTAACATGAAAGTACTACTGAGCCTTAAGTTTGAATTCCTTCACCACCATAAGTAACAAGCTTTGCACACTTTTGCGAAATCAACCTTCTCACCAACACATACTCTAGCAAATGTTTCTGCAGACATAACATTGCACTTTGAACCCATGTCAACTTTGAGCTCTATGGGTTTTCCATTTATACGAACAGTACAAAATACTTCATTCCTTGCAGAGAAATCTACTGCATTGACTGTTTCATGAAGCACTGACACACCAACAACGTAAAAAAGTAGGGTCACAGCTCTCTAACTAATCAACTTGCTTCTTGGAATGTTCTCTTTTAATAAAACAATGTATGCCTTTTGATTTACAAAACCTTGAAATTATTCCATTTATTGTATTTGTGACATTGCTGACCAAAAGCTAAACATTTTTCCCTTTTAGGCTCATGACTTCCACAACAGTTGGCTATAAAACTGGGTGCGTGCCCATTCTTTGAGTTTGTGCATGCTTTGGAACTTGCTGGAAAGCGAAGGGTTTTCCCTGATACAGCTGCAGGGTTTACAGCTGCTGCCATGTGCTTGGGCCTGTTTCTTTTAACCATGTGCTGCATAATACCAGCATGAGCTTTAGAAGTTACTGGAAGCATGTATCTCTCATCTGTAAGCATATCTGTGTCCTTTTCTGTAAGCTCATATCTGACAAATCTCAATGGCCTCATTCAAAGTTAAATCACTGTCACAAAGCAAAATCTTTCTCATGGCACCATCTTTAATACCACACACAAGTCTGTCTTTTATCAATTCATCCCTTACGTCACCAAATCTGCATGTTTTAACTTTGTTTCACAAATCAGTTTTATATGCTGCAAAAGTTTCACCAGGCTTTTGAACCTTGTGTAAAATAAGTGCCTTTCTATTTTAACATTTGTTTGTGGGTTGCACATTTCTCTAAATTTACGTTTCAAGCACTCTGAGTCTTCCCTCGATTCAGCCAGTACAACTATATGACTTGTTTTCCCCTCTCCTGCAAATACAGCAGGTGCATACAGAAATGAATGCTTCCTTTCAATGGCTTCTGAATAAACTAAATTAAGCAAAATGAATATCTTTGTATGGACATCTTTATCAGAAAATGCAGTCTGTATGAAAATATCATACTCTTGCTCAAACAGTCTCCAGTTCTCTGCAATATTATTCTCAAACACAAGTGGAGCTGGTCTATGAAATCTTTCAGCCAATGCCAACAAATTATGCCCAAACGCAATGAAAAATATGGCCCTTGTAATTATATATGAACAAGTTTCCTTGTGTGGCTGCAACAACATTCAAATGCACAATGTGTGTGTCTTTCGGCTTTTCCCGGTTAGGGGTCGCCACAGCGGAACTCCGGTCCGCTAATGATTGGCAGTAGAGTTTTACATGCTGGCTTGCCGGGCCTAACGCACAACCTTCAACGAAGGAACGCCCATTCACGCATGTCGTCACACAGTAGACGCTTTAACTGAGAATCGAACGGGCAACGTCTAACTGTGAGGCGACAACGCTACATTCAAATGCACAATAAACTCTATAAAATACTGTACTTTGCAAAATATGCTTTGAAATGGCTGCATTTTGCAAAATAACTACTGTAATACTGCACAAACATACATACACTTCAGACAACTTGAATAGCTTTGATTAATGCAAAAAAGTAGTGCTTGGCAAATAAAAATGCGGTCATTTCCCTTATTTTATTCATTTTATGCAATTCAGACCATATTTCAAACATTTTCCATAGTTATTCTGAATATTTCTGTTAATATCGTAATTTTGAATATTTCTGTTACTTAGAAATTTGTTTAGTGTGTTCTGAATGCCTCATTTCATATTTTGCAAATAAACAGTTTGGCCAAGTTTTAATACCTGAAATTCATTTCTGACCTGTTTTGTGAGTTATACGTGCAGTAGGGATGATTCACTTCTCTATATTCCTCCAATCGTAACTTAGTGCCTCTCGGTCTCAAAGCTGAGGAATCTGGACTCCATTCTGGCACCATGTCGTTCGTCCCTCTCAAGTATAGATGACAAACAGGCGGGGTAGCTCATTTATATGCTTTACTACATAGAAACATCAGGATGGATAGCAGCATTACAAAATATAAACAAACTGATTAACTGACAGACTACACAGACATACATGCTTACATCTCAACAGCTTACTACAAAATGGCAGGCTCGCACATGCTCAGTATTTATACACTTGTGCAAGCCCCTAAAAAGCTTCTTAAAGCTGTACAGACATAGTGATCTACAGACACCTTCGAAAATTTTGTTTCCGAAGGCAGATATGCAAGAGTAAATACCCATTATTCATTTTGTAGTTTGTATTAATTCTAACATTAAAAAATTCTTTGCTGAGGAAAAGATTGACTGCTTGGAACAGAGAGAATAAAGGTAATGTAATTAATACTTCCTGACTTTGGCTACTCAACAGACATCTCTTTAAACGATTCTTCAGCATGCTGGGAATCATCTAGCCAAGAAGCCACTCAGGATATTAAATTTGGCAAAGCAGTACACCTTCCACAAGGCTTCATAATTTAAGCAGTCAAAAGCTTTTGTTAAATCACTGATAGTCATCTGTGGATCATGGTGCTGTTCTAGAATGGATGGTCTACTCTGATCTCGTATACTGTTTCAAATATGATGCTATGGAGCAAGGAAAAAAGTCAGTCTGTGCCATTCTGATTTTTTCATAATACACAGGGTTACAATATTATGTATACCCTTTTACAATAACTATTTACACTCATGTGCACGCACTTTTATCTGTTCTCTAAATAATCTTATTACTAATGTTAAATAATTTAAATACTAATGTTTGAGGAAAAGAAAACAGGTCCATTTATGTTGTATAAAATGCTGTTAGCAGAATGACAGAATAGGTCCTCTTCTACTGTACCCAGTGTTACTGTTATTTCCAAATATCATATCTCTTGGTTCACACACTTTGGTTCAAAGTCACATACATTACTGCTTTGGTTCACATACCTGCTGCCTGTTGCAATGAGCAACTGGTCATACTGCTGCACACTCCCATCTTTAAATTTCACCATCTTTTTGGATGTGTTCACAGCTACTGCCTGAAGTCAGATAAACAAAATGGAATGTTACTGATGTGACGTGCTAAACATGTTCATACATGTACTTACTTTTCAAGGTTGCTTCACAATCTCTCTTTCACTTAGGATGCTATTTGCAAATTGGTTTAAATCTTTAATCCAGGCCATAACTTGACATTAATGTCAGTAAAAGAAACATGCTGAATGAAACCTGCATAAATGCAAAAGTCACAGACTGTGACAGAGCCATTTATACACTTGTGAAATAGTATTCAACAGATAATTTGACAGGGAAGAGATGGTAAAAAGTGAAAGGTTAAACTGAAAAGGAGTCACAGTCAGGAAATTTCAGTACAAGAAAAGGCAAGCAAAATGAAAATGGGACCATTCTGGTTCTTAATAACAGTTGATGGAAAGGTAAAAGGACAGCAGAACATTGCTCAGGGAGTGCAAAGAGACAATACTAAATACCGAAAACAAAGGTAAAATCTGAATTGTTTGCAAAATGATAAAACAAGAAAAAAAAACAGAACCAGCAGTACAACTATGAAGCACTTTTGTCTTTAATAATACAAAAACAATTCTTGAGAACAAAATGCAAATCAACAATATGCACTTAAATGAAACCGAAAGGTCATGTGGCAAAGGACAACCAATAAAAACTTCAGTTGCATTGTAATACAACTAATATTAAAAATGCAACTGAAACAAATAATAAATCCACAGTTACTAATTTAGCAAAAGCGTATGCTTATAAAATATATGATAAGGAGAATGACAAATTACCTCTTCTTTTTTTTTCTTCTTTTTTTTTTTATTAATAAGAAACATCTTAATAAAGGGGTACAGGAAATTAAATTTCTTGGGTGGCGTAAGCCAGGGAACCTTGTTGGCTAAGCTTACTTAGGCCCTTGGGCTGATAGCCTAGTACCTACCTATGATACAGTCAATCATACATTTAGATAAATGTAAACAAACCATATTGAGATAATCCCAGTTGCAGGTATTTTACATCACAGACCATACTAACATAATCCTAGTTGCAAACATTATACATCACTTACAATCTACCCAAACATTGTCAAACATTACATAGCTCATTCAAGTCCTGCCTTCTTTTAAACCTCATTTCTCCCTTGTATGTTACTGTTCCCCCATTTCCATTTTTCCTATGTAATTTGCTGCTACCCTTTTTTAAAGATCCCAATTTCAGTTGTTTTATCTCTCTCACTATATTTACTACTTCTAGTACGGTTGGTATAAACTTTTGATTTCCTTTTTCTAATAATTGTTTTTTGGCGGCCACCATAATTAGACTTATCAAGGCCTTACTATGTCTAGGTAATTCCAATTCTGTATCTTAGCTAAGAAAAATAATTTCCCCAATTACTTCCATTTGTTCACCCAGTATCTCTGACAGAGTAGTCTGCAGGAAATCTTTAAGTCTGCCAGCGTATTACATTCCCAGAAAATATGCTCCCAATTAACCTCTTTCCTCCCCATCACACCTCCAGCATTTGCTGCATACCTGAGGAAAAATCCTCTGGAGTCTATTTGGGGTATAAAAATATCTATGTAAACATTTCCAAGCAACAATCCTAAATTTTCTACATTTTGTTGCATATTTGGTAGTCACACACATCTTCCCAATCATTTCTAACCTCCTCTGATTGATTCTCATAATTATTGTGCAATATTTTATATGTTCTACTAATTATTCATTTTTAATGGCAGCTTCTGTTCTAGATTTTACTAAAAACCTGCCAGTGCTGATCTTTCATTTAGGACCCCCCCCCCCCCAATTTCTGTCTGTCTAAACTCTAATCTGCAGTCCAAATAAATTCTTGGCATCTTCCCATTTTGTTACCTTTCTTTCTTTAGTTACTTGCTCCAAATACATTGGTTTCACTGCCAGTTTTCTCGAATAAATTTCAGCCCCACTTGCCTATTGTCTGAATCCCGAATTGCAGTCATCCCTATCGGTAGACTCTTTCTCCACTCCCGTGTTGGCTTAGTTTTTAGAATGCTTTCTGCTACTTTATGCATATAATTTTCTGTACAATTATAGTTATTCTACTTAAAGGTCTACATCCAAAATCCCAGTCTATCCTAGTTTCTTGAGCTTCTCCTCGTTTCATCATCATCCCTTTCCACTTTGAGTTACAGGCTTCTGCTTGCACTATGTATAGAGTCTTAACTGTGTAGCTTTGAAATACCTCTTCAAATCTGTAATCCCAGTCTGCCTTGTTCTATTGGAAGAATCATCTTATCTCACCTGACTCTTGCTGTCTTCCACTTCCAGATAAAATCCTTCAGCTCTTTATTAATTGCTATCCACAACTTCTCCTCTGGTTGGCAAACATATTCCTGACCTGTATATAAGACTAAAGGGGCTAAAAACATTTTAACTTATTGTACCTTACTATCCATATACCAGAGCTTCCAATTTCGCATTTTTTGTATCATCTTTTCTTTAGTCTCTTCCCACATATCCTCAGCTGCCACACTGGAATCATTCTTAATCCATACTCCTAAATACTTCATTTATCATGTCCCCATAAATATAGATATTGCTGAAACAATTCATGAGTGGGCACATAATTTACCACTATTGCCTTTATTTTAGCTTCATTAATGTTGTATCCTAAAAGATATGAAATGGTCTCAAAATATTCCACAACACTGTAATGCCCTTTTCTGGTTCTGTCAGGTATAAATTAATATCATCTGCAAACAGAGACAACATTTCTTGACTAAGATACCAATTATATCCTTGAATATGAGTCCCTTATTTTCTTTGCCAATTACTCTAATAAATATAATGCAAATAACAGTGGAGAGAGAGAATACCCCTGCCTGGTTCCTCTGCTCAAGCAGAAATTCTCAGAGAGAACCCCCACCCACTTTATTCTTCACCTTTGGTCCCTCATATATCCTCCTAATCAACTTATAATTTTATCAGGGTATGCAAATGCTTTCATTGCCCTGCTCATAAAGTCCTAGCTTAATCTGTCAAATATTTTCCCTGCAAGACCCACCAACAACAGTGGTATTTTAAGTTCATAAGTGTTTAACAGACTAATGACCAGAAGGCCTTTCTAAGCCTAGCCAAGCATCCCAACTCTCTGACAAGTTCTGATACCCTTGGTAAGTGTAAGCAGGGGTTTGGGAGATGAAACATTTACAGGTTGCCTGTGTCCATTAGAGACATAGGTGCCAAACCAGGGATGAATTTCCTGTTCACCATCCAAATGTCCAAGTTGCACTTGAATTAGGTTAGGGAGGAACTCCACTTCACATAGATGGGGAGCCTGTTCCACAGGCAGGGTAGTCTCTGGGATAGACACTTTTTCTCTCCAGCAGGCCCTATTTATATCACAGGTAAGGTTCTAGTCTTTAGAACGGGTAATTCTGGTGTCTGTTTTGTGGATATGCAGGATAACAATGCCCTGTATGCCAAGCATGGATTTCCCCTCAAAATCCTGTAGGAGACAGAATACAGGGACAAGGCCTTGAGGCGGTCTGCATAGAACATTTTACTTAAGCTCTGCATTCTTTTAGTGAGGAACCTCTGTGGACGCTCCAGTTGTTGGATATGCCTGGTTAGGTACATACCAGAGAGGACACTGTACTCAATGACAGGTCTGATGGATGGCAAATACAGTGGAACAATGACTTACTTGCCATATCTTTGTTTACAAGTTAGATAACATGAACCCACAAAACAAACTTGGAAAATAACAAAAAAGTATGAACACGACCTGGATACACTCCAAATATAATTTATTCACAAATAAAGTAAGCACTTTTGTACAGGATAGTACCTGTACTTCTTCAGGCAAGACTGTCTGAAGAAGTACAGGTAGTATCCTGTATGAAAGCGCTTACTTTATTTGTGAATAAATTATTTTTGTTGTTTGTTTACAAGTTGCTCAACACAGAATGACTTCCTCATGACCGCAGACACATGATGGTCAAAGGCTAGATTACTATCTATGTATTTCCATAAGTCCCTGACTACCGGGTCAACTCTAAGGGGTGTGTTGTCAATATGATTGTTACCAGGGATATATGACTTCCCAAAGGATACTATTATGCATTTCTTGGCATTTAGTTTTAGTCCATGGCTTTGACACCAGTTGTTTGTCTCTGTCAGCCCCTACTGGAGAACATTTGTGTCAGTGTGGGATTCAATGACAGTGCCTAATTTGCAATCTTCTGCAAATTTAGTCAGCCAGAGACCACTGACATTGGCCTTGAATTGAGAGAAGTAAATGCCAAAAAGAAGCAGTCCAAAGACTGATTGCTGAGGGACTCCACTTGTGAATGGCCTCTTTGTAGAGGTGGACTCCCCAGTTCTAACTTCCTGGGTCCTCTCTGCGAGCCAATGGGCTATCCACTGGGTGACATACAACTTTATACCCAACCTCTTGAGTTTGTCAACAATGCCCCAGTGGGGTATTGTGTCAAATGCCTTGGCTAGGTCAAGGTAGGCAGTGTGAACAATTTTGCCCTCATCCATTGTTTTGGTTACCTTCTCAAAGAAGTACACCAGGTTGAGTAAGGATGATCTGTCCTTGAGAAAACCAAACTGGGTTGGATCCAGTGTCTATATCTCTACTGGTCATTTCCATGATGCTTGTTAACATGGCTTTACATACAACACTAGTGAGACTTATGGGTCTGTAGTTTCCAGGGTCTGTAGATGGCTCACCTTTGTGCAGAGGGATGACTGTTAATGTTCTCCATTCATGAGGCATGAAGCCTGTTTGGAGACTACAGTTAAACAGTAACTCCAGAGGTCTTGATAGGTCATGCTTCATGCTATTTAGAAGGCATCCTGAGATATTGGCTGGGTCCACTGATTCAGTGTTCTTGGTCTTAGAGCATTAAAGGACCTGTTCCCTAGTGAAAGTAGGGGGAGGTATATTTGATGGTATTTCCTGGGGGAAGAGAGGGGTCAAGTTGGAGCTGAAGTTATCAGCCAGGAGGTTTGCTATATCTTCTGGCTCAGTACAAGTGGCTCCATTTACAACTGTGTATTGCCTTTGAGGTTGCAGACATAGCTAAAGAATGCTTTGTGGTTGTCCTTGACCTAAGAGGCCAAACGTACCTCAAATTTGGCTCTGGTAGACCTTATTAGTCCTCTGGGTTGTTTGTTTAGTTTGATAGGAGTGCTTTTCTCATGCTGGGTGCTGTGCCTCCTAATTTTTGTCAAGATTTTCTTCTGTTATACAGCCTATTGATTTTGTGATTCCACCAGGGTGGCTTGTTGCTTGAGTTAGTTCTGTACTTCTTCCTGGTTCCTGGTAGGTACAGCTGCCTCTATGAAATTTTGCCAGGTTATCACTTGATAGCAGGAGGTTAGCCTTAGAGTAGTTCCTGAATATTCCCAGGTTTAGCAAGGGGTCCAGGTTTTATTTTTATTTCAAAGGAGACCATTTTGTGGTCTGACCTTACCAGGGACGACATTACAGTAGGGGGTGTGCAGCACTCTTCCATATTAGTGAGGATCAGATCCAGTATGGTTGCACCCCTGGTTGGTGTACTGACTATCTGGTTTAGGGTGTTTGTATTTACAAAATCCAGGAATCTCTGTGCCTGTATATTTGGTGTCATATAGGATTCTCAGTTAATAGTGGGATAATTAAAGTCACCCATGAATATGGTACTGGGTTGGATGGTTAGTGTTTCTAATAAGTTTAAATACATGGTATGGCTTTCCCGGATAATAGAGGGGGACCTACAGCTTGCAAGGAAGTACTGGATTTTGCCTATGGTGATTTGAACGTGGAGCATCTCAAGTGCATTGTCCTGTTTGATCAGCCTTGAAGTATATTTATTTTTGATGTAAAGAGACACACCTCCACCTTTAGTCCCTGCCTGTGAAGTAGCTAGTCTAAATGTGTGGAAGGCATTATAACCTTGCACTGTTGGCGTGTTCTCCGCAGCTTTAAACCACGTCTCAGTGACTGCACAGATTTCAGCATTCTCTAGGATGAAGAGAGCTTATAGGGAGTGGAGGTATTTGTTTATACTCCTAGCATTGAGCAACAACACCTTTAGATTTTCTTGGTTTTGATTTGCTATGTCGGAAGTACTTTCAGTTTGGCATTGCCTAAAATAGGCACTATTGGGGAAGAAAATGTTTTAGCTAATATTAGAAAGCCTAGAGAGGAAACGTGCAAACCATCCCTGACAAAACAGCATGGTCTGTTGACCATCTCTCCTCCCATGTTGACAAATAGTGCACCCCCTTAGAATGACACCAGAAACTAAGCCAATTATTAAAATCAATCATCTTTTGTTCGTACTGTGGCATCATCCCTGGAGAAGTTAAAATGCTGTTCAGTGCTAGACTCATACCAGGCTAAGACATATATTCTGAAAGCTGTTTGATGTCTCTCTTCATATAGCCTAGGGAGGTATGTCTCGAGTCATTTACTCCCACATGGACTATGACTGAGTCATATTGGTACTTGTGGTCCAATGACTTGAGTGTGTGCGTAATGTGGTGGATCCTAGCCCCCTGATAAGCAACTGACCATGACTTTCTCCTTACTCAGCCTGGTGAGAGGGACACTGATGTGTCTCATGACAGTCTCCCCAATGACTAGAATGTTGGATTGAGCTTGCCTTAGGGGCTTAGAGGTAGAGGCTCCATGAGGTGTAACTCTATGTGTTGATGTGGGTGTTTTGAAACAGTGCATTTGGGGCTGCTGAGGGTACTTGTTATGTGTACTTCATCTAGGACATCTTTATGGTTTAAGAAAGTTACATTTAAGTGCCTCAGCATATGTGAGTTGATATGTCTGTTTGAATTGTGTGTGATAGGTGCAGCATGTGTACTACTAACAACCTTAGTGACATTAGGCATACTTTTATGTGAGAGCTTTGCCTCCAGTGACATTGGGTAAATATATGTCTCGCATACCATACCAATTTGGTTGTCAGTAAACAAGGCAATTTCTACATTGCCTCAGGATGCCCATATTCGCCAAGCTGGTAATGGAGACAGTGGGAAAGTTCATATCCATGGCAACAGACTCTTTTATTGATTAGACAGTTGGAGTGAGAATATCAATGTCAGGAGTATCCGGTTTGCAACTATGGGGACAGTTCTTGTCACTACAAACTAGTCTTGTGTGCAACTAGTTTTCAATCATGCTTTTACAGGAAAAATGTTACTCAAGGTGTCTGAATCTGTACAGAGCACTGCCAAACACTTGAGGGGGAATCTAATATGTAGACCCTGAAAATTTAAGGATGAAGTACTTAGGCAGATATTCAGAAGTTAGAAACAAATTAAGCAGTACTTCTGAAAACAAAGAATTAACTTGTCAAGAACGATGAAAAGAGGGGAGTTGCATGAATGGCTACTGCCTGGCTACTACTAATGTTGGTCTCACCACAGCTTCACTCTGCTGGGATACAATGCTCCTTTGCTTTTTCTCACCAGACGCAAAACATTAACACCAATGCCAAGATAAAAGCTGGCCATAGCCCGTTTGGTGATCCACAGTCTTGTCCCAGATGATGCAAGGGTCTTGTAGGCTTGTTGTAGCCTTTTCCTGGTAGATGCCATGAATAGCAACCAGACCAATCAGGAACATTAAGCACATACACTCACTGTCCAACCTGAAACAGTCAGGAATCAATGCACTCTGCCCCTTCTCTCACCAGGAACAGAATACAAGCACAAATTCCAAGCCATCACCTATAAAGCAGTTATGAGACTTTCTGGTGATCAGCAGTCTACAGGACATAATGTCCCTGTGCTCTCTCTCTCTCTCTCTCTCACCAGCAGAAAACAAAAGCACTTATCCCAAGATGACGACGGAGAGCCAGACTGTGGGCTCTCCAATAACTGGTGGTCTTGCAACAGATGTTTAAATGTAAGATGAAAAAATGGGTTAATACCCTAAACACTGCAGTGTGCATTAAGCAGTTAGACATGAAGGAGGATAACTTAAGTTTTAGCTGTCTAAGTGCAGAGCCACTAATTTTAAAAGAGGAAGATAGATTGAAAGGGGGTGTGCACTTTTGTATTCTGGTTCTATAAAATACAGTGGGATGGACAATAAATCTAAACAGTTGAAAGGGGACTGAATTCACAAAATTTTAATTTTGTGCTTAATCACACCAGTCAGTGAATGGGGATAGGGAAGGAAATATGTGGTCAAATTAGCATACGGAGCAGGCAACTAGAAAGACAGTTGTGTTTAAGAACATGACGACAACAGGGTGGGAAAAAAATTCTGTCTGACTCACAAGAGACACAGCTGTGGTCTCTTTCCAAGTTTTAATATGTAATTAAAAACAGGATACAAGTAAAATACAGAGTAAAGAAAATAAATCAGAGTATACAAAATACAAAAAGACAACAACATAACACAAAATACAAGAAATCTAAAGCAAACTAACATTTCCCTCACAGCAAGCTGTTGCAGAGTCTGGGTGAAATTTTTTCAGTAAAGCTTTGAAATATTTTATTTTACCTCTTAAATAGAAGGTTTATATCCCAGCTCCATTCCCTCATTTCACAGATAATTAACCTTAATTGACCTGTTCTAACTTCTGTGTGACTCTTTAAGTGACCTGTTCTAATTTCTGTCCGACTCACAAGAGACCAACTGTGGTCTCTTTCCAAGTTTTGATATGCAATTAAAAGTAGAACACAAGTAAAATACAGTGCAAAGAAAACAAATCACATTATACAAAACAGAAAAAGGCAATAAAGCAATACAAAATACAAGAAATCAAAAGCAAACCAACCTTTCCCTGACAACAAGGTGTAGCAGAATCTGGTTGAGCTTTTCCAGTAAATTTTCTTTCATGAACAATGTTCCACTAATGTTATCAAATGTTTGCCTCCCCTCCACAAAACAGCACTGATCCATATTTATCAATTTTGGTATCACTTTTGCCATTCTTTTAGCCATTATAGACAAACACTTTATAATCATGGTTTAGTATTGAAATAGGCCTGTATGAAGCTGGATTTGATGGGTGTTTAACCTCTTTAGTTATTGCAGCTACCACCGCTTTCTTTCAGATGTTGGTACTTTATCTCCTCTTAAAATACTGTTAAGCCAAACTTTCCAGATCTTTATTATTTTTTTTTCCCTCCTAGCTTCCCAACTTCCACAGGAATACCATCTATTCCTAGGGACTTTCCTGTAGATTGATTATACATCAACATTTTTTATCTCATCTCCTCCTATCCTGTTAGTAAATGATCCTCATCTACCTCTTATCTTGGCATATTTAATTCTTCCATAAACATTTCCATTTATACCTTTTCTTGACTTCCATATTTCTCTGCTTTACACAGACTTTCATAAAATTTCTGAAATATTTCTAATAACTCTTAAGGATCGCTTGCTACCTTCCTTGTTATAGGCTCCCTATACTTATTGACAGCCCTATCTACTTTCTAGTTCCTGAGTGTCGCTGTGCTAAAAGTTTATGTGCTCTAAAGTTATTATAAAACAAAAAACAGTTGCTTAACAGCAATCTTTCTAAATCGATGCATATTACCAAGGTAATCCCTTACTTTCTGTTTAGCATTCTGCAGTTGGTTCTCTTCCTGTTCTGTGAGATCCTTCCATTCTACAATACTTTAACATTTGTCAGTCTCTCTAAATAATTATTGTTGTTTCTTAACCATATCTCCCCTTTATTTTATTTCCACCTTATTTTTAAACTCCACTTTAATTTTATCCCACTCCCTAGATATATTTTCAGAAAAAAATTCTATCTTCTCTAATAGCTCCTGAATAATTTCCACTACACATTCCTTAAATTCCTTACTTTTCAACAGATAGTCGGGAAAGCGCCAGTTTCTCATTTTCATTTCATTACCCTGTATTTTTATTTCAGTTATTGTTGGCGCATAATCTGAAATATTTATTGGGAACGTATCAAGACCTTCAATTACATGCACATACTGTCTTTCAGCTTTTCCTGGTTAGGGGTCGCCACAGCGGAACTCCGGTCCGCTAATGACTGGCAGTAGATTTTTACGTGCTGGCTTGACGGGCCTAATGCACAACCTTCAACGAAGGAACGTCCATTCACGCATGTCGACACACAGAAGACGCTCTGAGAATCGAGCGTGCAATGTCTAACTGTGAGGCAACAACGCTACCGGAGCACCACCACCGCAGTTGTGAAATATAAATTATGTCTAGCCTATTCCAGTTTTTTGTATCTTGGGGAATAACATGAAAATTCACTTAGAACTCCTAATACTGAATTCATATCTTCCATGCCAAATATTTTCATAAATTTCTTCAAAAGTGTACCCTTCTCTTCTGTTATATACTTTCCCTCCTGAGCCCCCAGCACATCTTCACTGCTGCAAATCAAATTCCATTTCCCACCTGTAAGTAATATTCCTTGCTGAAAGCTGATTATTTTTCCCAGAATTTTCTTAAGCTCCATTATATCAGTTTTAGGTGGAAATGTAATCCTCCTCCCTTGCCAGTAGCCCCTTAGTACTATAAATCTACCATTATTACCTTTTTTATCTACCGTTATCTTTTTTCTTTTATCTTCTATCACTATTGGAGCTCCTCTTGCAGTTAAGTACTGCTCTTTTCCTTTGTCCCAGGTATTCCGCTGAATAACCATCCTTAAAACCCTTCATCAAATACACATGTTCAATTCTTTCAGTGTGTCTCCTGTAGCACAGCAATTTGTACTCTACATTTTTTAATATAGTTCACTACTTTGTATTTATCTGTGGGACCACTTATATTTAAAGACATCACAGAAATCATTGTTGTATTAAAAAGTTATTATTCCCACCTTTTATGTACAACAGATTTTTGTTAAATGTCTAGTTTCAGCTTTTGTGTTACATGCATTCACTGTTAAGCAGGCTGAACTTTAATACAGTTGTTTCTTGTCATATCCATTTGAGTCTATGTCACATCATCTTACAAAATGTTTTGTTTTATTAAGTACCTCTTCCTTTAATGTTACTTTAGCAAACTGATGACTAAAATGTAGTCATTACTTTTCAGAAAAAAAAAGTCACATTCGTTTCCTTCCAGTAATGCACCACAATAACCTCTTCGTTCACCAAAATCAATACTGTTGACAACAAGAAAATGAATTTCCTAAAACCAATACATAATAAACTATGCCAAAAAGACACTTTTTTCTTTATAGCATGGTAATATTCAGTAATCCTTTGGTTTGACCTGTGAGTGATTTTGCCTACATAAACAGCTTCACTTTTATCACAGTTTTGCTAAACTTACATTACTAAACGGACAATTAAAATGTCTGTTGCAATCCACAGACTTACTGTAATCCAGTACTGTAACATAAATCTTGATTGTGGCATTTGCCACCAATTTAAAGTGTCTTTCTGTTTAATATTCATTACAAATAAATGTCTGGAACCATAAGGGTTACAAGGGTCACTAAAAATTGTAAATGACAGGCTATGCAGCACAAGCTAAGTTTTACAGTGATAGTATTCTTTGAAGTATAGGTCTTAACCGGGATTTTATAAGTCACAGTAAATTAATTAAATATTAATTCTGACAATCGGTCACTATAATCTTTGAAAATTTCCAAATGTCCGAAATGTAATTTTTAATGGCACTTGCATTCAGACTATAAAATATAACTGATGAATTATATGTTCTACTACTGCCATTCATTTCTGCAAACTAAAAGACCACTCAACCCTTTGCATACACTCTCATACATGCGGCCACACACACCCCTTCCCCCACCTGTCTGCTAAATGCTTACCTTTAACTCAGTTGCACTACTGAAAATAATAGGTGTATGTAATCTTAATGAAACATTCTTTAACGCAGCCAAATGAGCTAGCTTACACAGTGGAGGAATCTTTGAATCTCCTGGCTATGTAAATGCCTTACCACAGGCATTTCCAGGGGAAAGCACATGACTAACATGGATAAGCTGCTCCCCCAGCATGCTTCATTAGCATCTGTAGTACGCCCCAAGGACAAACTGTGTTGCTGAACATCTTTGTGGTACAGCACGTGCATAACCTCTCTGAATTCAGCCCCATGGGCAAGTGCTATGGTGCCTCTCTGTAGTGTGACAGCAGCACAGCCTATGCAGTGCAAAAAAAAAATAGCTTTTAAGTTTTTATCAGCCATGCTTGGTAAACAAAAGCTTTGTAAAATTTCACTTCCAATATTTTTTATGTAGCAGTTAGGACACTGCTTGTGTCATTACCCAATTTTCAGGAAATTGTCCATGTACTTCAATGTCTTTTTTCTCAAAATATTTTTATTGAATTTTCAAAATGAATATATTTTCTGTAACTTTGGAGTATATATCACAATCTACACAGGTTAACAACAATAAAAAATCAACAACTGCAACATCGAAGCAATCTATTTACAAGGATGTCTAGATTTATAAAGGTAATATAAATGTTTTCATTCAAAGTCCATTTTACATAGTAGTACAGTCATCTCTCTCCGGTATTTAGATCACGTTCTGCCATCAGTTGTAATAACATGTGGTTCTTTCTGTTTTCATTCAAATGGTGCTCATTTCCATTCGTGATACATTCAATACAATGTTTCTGTATTATTTAAATGTAGTCTCACTTTTCCAATAGTAATGGATTTACTGGCTATAGCTAATAGTGTCCATAAGAGTGAAAATTTTATTTTATTATACCATGACCCCCCCCCCATTAATATTCCAAAACGTGCATGCTGATTGGTCAGCGTGCACGTTGTAAATCGACTTATACCAATGGAAAAAGGTCCGGTCGCCCGGACTTTTTCCATTAGTATAAGTCTTTTTTAAAACACTGTCTCGCTATGTTAAAGGAGTTTAACATAGCAACACAGGTTTAAAAAAAGCAACGGAGATCTCCGTTGCTTTTTTTAAAGCTGTCTCGCTATGTTAAACTCCTTTAACATAGCGACACAGTGTGCAAAAAGCAACAGAGATCTTGCTTTCTCCGTTGCTTTTTTCAAACCTGTTTCGCTATGTTAAATGGGTTTAACATAGCGAGACAGCTTTAAAATAAGCAACAGAGATTCTCCGTTGCTTTTTTTAAAGCTGTCTCGCTATGTTAAACCCATTTAACATAGGAAACAGTAAAAAGCAACGGAGATCTTGCTTTCTCCGTTGCTTTTGCCCACAGCTCTGATGTACTGCGTAGGCATGCGCAGTACATCAGAACGTCCGCGGAATACCAGACAGTTGCGGAAGGGCAGCAAGGAGGCATTATACAATGCCATTATTTAAGAAAAGTAATTATTTTTTTTCTTAAATAATGTCATTGTATAATAGCAATAACCCACTTCTGGGTGTGGGTAATGCTGGATTTACCCACGGTTGGCTTTGTTTGGTCCCTCGGGCTTCGCTCTCGGGACCAAACCACGCCAACTGTGGGTAAATCCAGCATTACCCACACCCAGGCGTGGGTTATTGCTATATTAACACATTGGAGTATGGAAGCATTAAACAAAATTAAAGATTTAGACAACTGAAAATTATCATTAAAACTATTTCTTCATGAAATTGTTCATGAAACTATTTTCAAGAAATAATTAACTTTATTCCAAAATGATTTATTATTGTACCATGGTAAAGCATATGACAATCATAAAACATGTGCAGCCAGTCTGCTCTCAAGTTCCTTTTACATCAGCAGTTCCATTTTACGTGGTGTTATACAGGATCCATGAATAAATTTCCATGTGAAAAGTATCCATTGCAATGAAAGAAATGTTTGCTTTGTTGAAAGAAATATTTTTATCACTGTCAGTTGGTATGTGATTATTGACTGTTTTACAGTAGTCCCAAAAAATTTCCTTATGATGCAACTTCATTTTCTTAATTATTTCATAAAAGTTTGATACACAGCCTATTCCATGAACAGCTTGTGTTGTTAAAAACATCATGTGGTCTACAAGTTTAGGTACATTTTTTCGATTGTTAATTGCATTGCTTCTAATCTGTTTAAAATATATTGCCGTATATCCTGTATACTTAACCACAGATCATTATGTAAATCAAATGCGTTTCTTATCTCTTCCATGGTTAAAACTTTCACAGAATCTAATGGATGCCAATAATTCAGCCCATGCTTCCTAAGAGTCTTTTTTAATAGTAATGCTAGTAATTCTTTGATTAGTAATTTAAACATTTCTGGAATCATATTATCTATGCCAGGTGCTTTATTTAGCTTTAAGTTATTAATCTGGGATTTAAGTTCAGCAGACCAGGTGTAAATGGGTACTTAAACAAACCACCAGTAGTAACGCATCAGATTGTTAATAAGGACTCCTCACACTTGCATTACCGTGCTATGCATCGAAGACAATATGGCTAATGAGGAAACTGTAGGAGAGCTAGGACAGTTATACAAAACAGTAAAATCTCAAAAGGGAAACGACATGTTAGTGATAGATTCGTACCTCTACCACCTTGAAAGAAAATGCCACAACAAAAGGTACTGGGCATGCAAGTATAAAACACCTGACGTTTGTAGAGGCAGGGCTGTTACCACAATTTCTCCAGATGGTGAAATACTTGTAAAGTCTGTAGCGCACAACCATGCTGCAGATCCTGGTGAGCTGTAGAGATACGTGGTGTGCAGCGATCTAAAGAGTACAGCTTACTTAAGCAGGGACACACCATGTTTAATAGTGGAGGATGCACTGGCTTCAACATCCCTTGGTACAATTCACTCTGTTCCCCATAGACGTGTCTTATTACATCAAGTGAATCATATCAGACGACTCAAATGTGGTTTACGAAGTAAAGATGACTTGAACCTGACAACGATAGACTTTACAGCGGTTCGCTTAAAGTCAGGTACGTTTAATTCATAAAACAATGTCAGATCCTGCTACTGATACCACTGTTGTGGTGTTTACTATGGTAAATAACGTGCATGATTTGAGTCGAGCTACGATTTGGCTAATGGATGGTACATTCTTTGCAAAGGGTGTAGCCATCCGACAATTATACAGTATCCATGCATTAATAAAAACAAGTACACATAGCAAGGCTGTACCACTAATTTATGCCCTCATGTCAAAGAAATCATTGAAAGCGTACAACTACTTGTGGCACAATTTACTATATCTCTTTTCAGTTAATGGATTGTCTGTGCAAGTGAAGTAGGTTCTGTGGGACTTTGAAATAGCGGCAATAAAGAGTATCAGATTGAATATCCCTAATGCCCATTCCAAGGGCTGCTTGTTCCACTTAAACCAGAACTTCTGGCAAAAGGTGCAAGCATTAGGGCTAGCATCATTCTATAATAATTCACAGGACTTCCAACTAACTGTTAAATCGCTAATCACTCTGGCATTTCTAAGGAAGATGAAGTACAGGTGACCTTTGATACATTGCAAGCTTCTTTTCCCACAGAGGGTAAGGACTTGATAAAGTACTTTTCTGAGTGGTATATTAATAGCAGGAGGAGACAATTTCAAACCAGAACAAATACCACTATGAGATTCCCGCCACTGTTTCCCATTACTATGTGGAATGTAAGTGAACTTAAACTGAATCTGCCGCGGACCCAAAACACAGTGGAGGCGTGGCATAGGAGACTTAAGTGTCTCCTAGGAGACAGAGAGACAAACCTGCGGTTTTTGCTACTAGCTTTAGTGAGGGAGCAAGACCAGGTAGATGAACTTAGGATTCGTATGTCCACAGGCCATGTACAGTCTCCGAAGAAGAGGAAACTAATTACCAGACATGTACAGTTTAAGAATGTATTGGAAGGTAGAGAACAATACACAGCTGTGAAGTTCGAGACAGCCATTGCGAGGCTTTTAAAACTATGAACCGTTTTGTGTGTAGAACGTAGTTTTGCTGAGTTTCATTTGATTTTGTGTGTGATTACACTAATATAACGTAACAGGAGTGTTACTATCATTCATTTGACTTTGTGTTTAATTAGACTAATGTAACGTAACAGGAGTGTTACTATCACTAGTGTGTACAGTGGAATCTATGGGGATGTGTCGATCATTACATTGTCGGTGATTTCATTGTCGGGATTCTCACTTTTCGTTATAGTTTGTCGGTGTTTTCGTGTCAGGTATGTTGGTGTCAGTCTTTTGTGCTGTTGGTTAATTCAGGTAGACCTACATATAAATATATATATATATATATATATATATATATATATATATATATATATATGGGTCTACTTTGAAACATCTAAAACCCATAACATCTAATTTCATAACATTGAGACCAGAACATCTAAAACCCAAAATTTCATAACATCTAACACTACAAATCACAAGTAAATAACATCCCCTCCACATATAATGACACCAAACTAACAAACACACTTTTTACTACATTTCTACATCACACCCTGGAAATTAAATATACCAACTCCAAGATCGAACTACAGTGGGAAAAAGTTAATTTCCTAATCCCACTTTATCAAACACCCCCTGCAGAAATATAGTAAAAAGTGTATTTGGTAGTTTGGTGTCATTATGTCGTTATATGTGGAGGGGGATGTTATTTTCATGTGATTTGTACTGTTAGATGTTATGAAATTCAATGTTATGGGTTTTAGATGTTTTGAAGGGGACCCATATATATATATACATATACACACACACACATATACACACACAGACACATATATATATATATATATATATATACACACACACAGACATATATATATATATATATATATATATATATATATATATATATATACACACACACACACAAATAGATGTACGAAACACATTTTCAGTAAAGATTTATGTTTAAAACAGTTTGTATCTCTTTTAACATAAAATTGCTAAAAATCCTTTAAATTTGTTATGCATGAAGGAATTCTAGTTACAGTTATTTTTTGTTTTGTATTTAAATCTAGGCCTAAAGTGACTGCATTATAGTCTGACAATGGGCACGTGACTACTTTCACTTTATCCAGTTTTGTAGCTAGATCTCTTGATATGTATACTCTATCTGTTCCTGAATGCATGCCATATCGATGAGACTAATGTGTAAAGAATAAAGTATTAGGGTCAGCATATTCATTAATGTCTACAAAGTTAAATGTTTCAATAAAATCAGATAGTACCTTAGATATTGTTATTTTCTTTGATGTGCTCTTTACATCAGTGTCCCCATCGTTTATTATGCAATTAAAGTCTCCTGCTATAATTATTTCCCCTTTAGCATGGTGTACAATATCTTCCAGGTGTTGCCTGGCTACTTTGATACCTAACCCAGGTATCCAATAAATGTTTACTAGAGAATATATTTTCCCATTTATGGATACTGGTACTAAACAGAACATCCCTGTTTTATTGTGATATGTGTTTAAAATGTTTAGCATTAAAACTTGACTTTTTCCATAAGACTGCTACTCCTTTCCTCTTTTGTTTATAATGAGAGCTGACAAACTGTACAGTTATTAGTATTAATTTTATTTATGTCTTCCTGTATAAGATGCGTTTCTTGTAAAAATAATCTGTGCATTAAATATTTTCAAGTATTTTAAGAGGCTTCCCCTTTTACAATTATTATTCAGACCATTTACTTTAATGGAAATATATTTCATAGATAAATTATTACTACTCAGACTGATAGTCATGTGTATATCTTTTTACCAATCAGCAAACATATTCAGCTAGAGAAGATGACTTATTTCCATTTGATAAATTACAGTAATTGTAACTCATAGACATATAATAAAAAAAGAACTGAACAATAAAACCTTAAAAATTGAGATAAAAATCAACTAACCCTCCTCTGGGAAAACAAACCCCAGCTTTGAAGAGACTAGCCATTCAAGCGTACCCTCTAACACTACTTTCAATAGTCATTTCTTAGCCCACCTACCTAAACATAATCTCTAAAAGGAGGAAGCTCACTATATCTCTTCATATAAAATATTTTTCACATTTTTTTAGTTCAAATCCAAGAGAATACTTTACACAATTATATTACTATACTAATCATATTATTTTGACATTAAAATAAAGCAAATTACAGTAACATTTAGTATTTATGTATAATATTCAAGAACTGTCCTTTAATCAAACTTATTTTAGTAAAAATGAACTAATATTTATCCTTCAAGAGTAATGTAGTTAAATAGTAGACCAGTAGAGACTTGTAAACTACATAACAGAGTTCCATTTTTATAACTGAACTCTGCAAAGCTGCCAGTGTTAGTGTGTAGTAGCACTATCTGCTTCACATCTTTCTATATTCTATATCATCTATTTACAGCAGTTTTCTGACTATTTGAATTAAAATAAAACATACTGTAGCTCTCTTTCATTAGTTTATTAAATTAATAGTTAATGAATCTCTCATCATTTTTACTATAGTTCATTTAGTATAGCTTTATGTTTTAGGTAAATATCCCTTTAAGAAGCTGAAAATTTCAAACAGATCATTTTATACCTTTAACCTGAGTGCTTACATCATGCCTGAGCCTTTTACTTTCATTTTTGAGCACTTGCATGGTCGCAGAGGAGTTTTCAGCTTCTAAATAGGTTAATAATTGAAAACTCCATCCTGAGAACAAGAAAACAAGCTTTTCAGCTTGCAACCTCAGTGGGAAGCCCAGGAACAAGTAAGCAAGCAATTTGAAAACTTCTAAACATGTTCCATGCTCGTGGAGTGTTTAAGAGCTTTCCCTCCCTCTAAGTCACTGTTTGTAAAGCCCAAACAAGTCTCTGTGCATTTAAAAGAGGTTTACATTTACCAGAAATGAGTTTTATTTTAACTATAGAAAAACACATTCCTTTATCATGTTTTAAATGCACACCAAGCATTAAAGCAGTTTAGGTCATGAAGCATTCGCAGAGAAACTTCTGAAACACAAGCACATATCTTTTTATAAAGAGTATAACATCTTAACAAATCTATATTAATTCTGTATGTTCAAATAAACAGTTTGTGTTCATTTAACTGCTTTAAGTTGTAAGCAATTCTCTATGTGTACATTACACTAAAGAAAATACGTTGTGATGTGCTGCTTAGTTAGAAGTTGTCATTTTCTTTTACTTTCTTTTTTACTTTAAATGCTTGTTTGACATTATGAAAATAAAATAAACTATCAAGAGGTATAAGCAGATAAGTCCTTGTTTTGTTTTATGTGCTATACTATTATTATTTGCTTTTCTTAGAGATATAATAGTTATCTGCAGGTTACTAGTTCAAGCATCATCTACATGTCAAGTAGTAACATTGAAAGTAAAAAAAAACAAGAATAAAATGTCTACCTTTTCCCCTTATGGGATTGTGGTATTTTAGTTAAAAGGGATTTATTTTTGTTGTATATGTTAGGAAACTTCATAGATTTGCCCTTTAACTGAAGTGTAGTTCCCTTTGAATAACTTGGGTGTGCTATAAAAAGCGAAAATATGTAAAACAATTACTTAAAAGTTACTTGTTGTTTGGTCTCTTCTTATCTGCTTTTTTTCCATTCATTCCTCTCTGCTTGATGTTTTACAGAAAAACAAGACCAGTCCATTTTTTTTCTGTTTGATTTAAAGTTTTGTTAGATGTTAAGACAGAGCTGCATCCAAAGTATCAGAAGTTTTAGCACCATCCAGAAACATAGATTTTAAGCCTTGCGGTGAACAGTAAATGAACCTGTCTCTTATTCAATTCTTTTCTTAAATGTAAACATTCCTTTCTTATAGAAATTAACTCTGATGAGTAGTCTTTGTCAAATCTTCTTATATTGTCTTTAAATTTGACAGGAGAGTTTGACCACTCCATTTTCAGCACCAATTCTTTGTCCTGAGAAGAAATAAATCCTACTATTATTGATTTTGGACTTTTGCTTGCTTTACTAGAAGATGAAGGCACTACCAGTGACCTAAGGAATCTTTCAATTCCATAAGACAAAGACTCTAGTAAATTCAGAACATTTGGAAGCCAGGCTGTGAGAATATTTACCATACTATCACCTTCAGTCTTTTCTGGTTGTGCATAAATGCAGAGGTTGTTTCTTCTTGACCTATTTTCTAGGTCATCTCGTTTGTTTAATAAATAAGTACTTTGTTTTGAAAGAAAATCAAGCTGATATTTTTGTTCCATGAGTCTGCCTTCCATATCATTTAATGTCCCTTCTATGCCAGCAATCTAAGTCTTATGTTGCATTATTAATTCTTGTAACTGCTCCATTTGTTTTGTGTGTTTTTCTTTAAAGGAGTCAAGTTTATTGTACATTCTGTAGAACTTTAATGATACAGCCTGCATAGTAGATAAAGTTTCTAGTTCATTCTTCATTATCTGGTCCTGTGAAGTGTTCTTTGAATAACTCATTCTGAAGAGAAATCAGAGCCCTTTCTGCTTGAATTCTGACAGAAAAATCAAAAAATTAAAATAACGTAATCCAATGTGGACTTCCAAAGACTGTAGTAGAAGTTACTCAATGAGTTTAAGTCTAGAAGTCCCACTTTTCACATTTTTCTGTCAGAAATATTACCTCGATAGCAGAGCTAAGAAAATGTGCTGTCAACCTGTCAGCATCCTAGCCACACCCTGTACTTCAGTGTCCTGACAGTAGTGGAAACTGTTCACAGCAAAAGAAACTAAAATGATGTTGAATATGCTTTTGTTACAGGTATCTGTTTAACATTATAATGCACGGTATGTCTTTTTACCCATATTGTGACAATAGAGATATGCTTCTAACTACTGTTAATCCATCAGCTGACTATGTCAGACCAAACAATCTGTAAAACACAGTGGTTAGTATAATGTGCCTCAGATACTGCTAATGTGTAACATGGAGTCAAATGCTTTCTGTTGGAATTTCAAACATGCTATTATATTATGTGGGGATTTATCTCACCTTAATCTTAGAACACTTCTTCTTCTTCTTTCGGCTTTTCCCGGTTAGGGTTCGCCACAGCGGATCATCTGTCCACTCATGATTGGCAGTGGAGTTTTACAGTGTCGAGTTGCCAGCCCGGCGCCCAACCTTCCACAGAAGGCACATGTACGCACACACTCACACCTAGGGCCAATTTAGAGTGTCCAATCCACCTACTGCATGTCTTTGGGATGTGGGAGGAAACCGGAGCACCCGGAGGAAACCCACGTGACCACAGGGAGGACATGCAGACTCCGCACAGAAGGCACCCCAGTCGAGAATCCAACCGGAGAACCTCTTGCTGTGAGGCGGCAACGCTAACCGCTGCACCACCATGGCCGCCTTAAAGCAGCTAAAAGCAAATTACACACTAATTTAGGATATCATTAAAACCTGATGTTGCAAATACAGATAGTAATACAAATTAAATGCCTATAATAAGGTTACCTAAAGAAGTGACAATTTAAAATGTGAAATAAAAGATGGTAATCTTAGAACAACACTACCATCTTTTATTTCACATTTTAAATTGTCACTTCTTTAGGTAACCTTATTATAGGCATTTAATTTTTATTACTATCTGTATTTGCAACATCAGGTTTTAATGATATCCTAAATTAGTGTGTAATTTGCTTTTAGCTGCTTTAACTTTAGGTTGTTTTTGCTCTTTATTAATTGCACGCAATTTTAATTCCTCATGATTTTATTGTACTTCCAGATAACTTCTTCCTAATGCTTAGAAAGCACTTAAATGTTGGATTCGTATGGAAATCATCACCCATATAAGAAAACAAGGCATCATTTGTCAGACAAAGTTAATAAATACTACAGGTTCTTAATAACAATCTTACAAAGTCACACTTATTGAGGTTAACTTAAATGTCTTACAGGAAAGAAGTCAGACTACATAAACAAAACATGCAAATGAACTAAAAAATCTAACACTAATGTTTCAGATGTGAAAAACAAAGGAATGTAATTAGAAGCCGGGGGCACAGAAACAATAAAACTAAATATAATATGCGATTTAAATGACAGAGCAATGGAAAAGCTCTTCTTGAAGGAGATATGGGTGCAAAAACAGTGGGAAAATGTGGGACAAGATAAATTACTGATTAGCAAAGAACAGTAAGTTGTAGTATACTGATTAATCAGAAAGAGCAGTTTATTCAGCGAAGGCAACCTAGGCAGCTGTTAGCTGCTATCAGACCTTACATTACTTTCAGTTTCTGGCCATCTCTCCATTCCAGCTGACAAAAACTGTATGCACATATGTAGCCCACCACAATGCCACAGTTGTGTGGTGGCTGCTTTTAACACATTTTCCACCCCCATTCAGTGCAGATAGGACCTTACAAGAATGCATATTTCTGTACAAGGCAAGTATGACATAAATCAACCATTTTGTTTTTGTAGCCACTAGATTACAGTTCTCATACATTTCTACAAGTCATTGTAGTGATATGATGCTTCAGTCTCCCCTCCCACCCCCATCTGGTACTGCAACACCAAGATAATTTATACTGAAAAGCACCAAGAACAAAGAATAAGTGGACTTACAAGTTGTCTACACATTGAGTAAACAGTTTAATTTCAGCTCTCCCAGTATGAAAACAGAAATTGAGAAAACAGAGTCACTGAGAGTGTCTTTTTGGGAAAATTTCTTTTACCGGCTAGTAAGTGCACTGCCTAGATGCCAGCAGAGAAGAAATTTACAGAACCTGAAAGAAAATCAACCACAAAAATTGAAAAGAAAACACCACCTGGGAAAAATCATGGAGCTGTTCACCAAAAAGCAGTTCAAGCTCCAGCTTTGGGACAAGATATGGCTTCCAGTACTCTATAAGAAAAATAAATTAAATATACTCAGAACTGATTAAAATAAATGAAACACTGGAGTAGTACATCAACTCAAATACCAAAAGGCTGGACAAAATGAAAGAAGCTTTAAACAGACATTCAGATGAACTGATAAACCTGCAAAAATCAGAGTGTGAAATGAAGAAAAGGCTGGCTGAGTATGAGGTTGCTCAAGAAGAGATGTTTCAAAAATGGCAGAATTAAAGAACAAAGCAAGTAGGGAAAACCTGAGATTTTCTTTTATACCAGAAAAAATGGAAAGAAGAGACTGTATTACTTAATGAAAGCACAAATAAGCAACTGGACTGGTATAGGTTTCATAGGTAAGTACTAGGCTATCTGTCCAAGGGCATCTGTAAGCCTAGCCAGAATGTGTTGGCTTTCGCCACCCCCTGTGCCTCTGTCCAGCAGAGCCATTAGTTCCCTGTTCCTCTGTCCAGCAGAGCCACTGCAGTGTTCCCCGGGGTAAATTTTCTGTTTCCCATCCACTCGTCAAGGTTTCTCTTGAAGAGTGTTAGTGAGGGGCTCTGCCTAATGTAGATTGGAATCCTGTTCCAAAGCATGGGGAGTCTCTGGGACAAGAGTCTATCCCACCAGCACATCCTATTTATCGTTGTGGTGAGGTTTAGATCCCTAGAGCGTGTGGCTGTTCGGGATTGTTTTTTGTTAGGTGGAGCATGTCCATCAATTCTGGGTTGGACATGGCCTTGTATGTCAGGCAGAGATCACATCTGAGTAAGTGGTACACAACAGAGTACTGCTGGAGTTTCTTCAGTCGGGCTGCATAGGGCATCTGTTTGAGGCCAGTAATCCTCTTGGTGAGGTACTTCTGTGGTCTTTCCAGCTGCTGCAGGTGTCTTGCAAGGTACATCCCAAATGGGGCATTGTACTCTATGACGGGTCTGATGAGTGATGACTAGAGGGGCACAATAACCTCTTTTGCTCTACATGCGAACCCTTTTGTGATTAGGTGGGCCACATAGAAGTATTTTCTAACTACCTTGGCAATATGATTATCAAAGGAGAGATTACCATCTACTTGGGCCCCAGATCCCTTATTACATTTTCTGTATTTAGGGGACTACCATGTATGTAGTAGTTCACGGGTACTTTGTTTTTTCCAAAGGGGATGACTATGCACTTTTTAGCATTTAGCTTGAGGCCATGATTTTTACACCAGGTATCTGTCTCAGTGAGACCCTTCTGGAGGATGTCTGTATCAGCCAGAGAGTCAATTATGGCCCTCAGTTTGCAGTCATCTGCGAACTTGGTCAGCTATAGTCCTCCTGTGCTTGCCTATACCTCACAGAAGTATATACCAAACAGGAGGGGTCCCAGAACTGAGCCCTGGGGGACGCCACTTGTAACCGGTTTAGAGTTGGACCTAGAGCCTGCAACTCTGACAATGTGGGTTCTATCAGTGAGCCAACTGGTAACCCATCTCGTGACGTAGGGGGTTTATGTTCAGGCTAGTGAGCTTGTCTATAATACCAGAATGGGGAATGGTGTTGAAAGCCTTTGCGAGGTCTAGGTAGGCTATGTGGACCTCCATTCCTTTGTCTAAAGCCTTGGTAACTGTCTCAAAGAAGTCCACCAAGTTTAGGAGGCATGATCTGCCCTTAACAAAGCCGAACTGGGTAGGGTCTGATGTTTGGAGGTTCCCAATGTCTCTGTGAATGAGTTCCATGATGATGTGCTCCACAGCCTTGCAGACCAGGCTAGTCAGACTTATAGGGCGATAGTTTCCGGGGTCCGTTGTGACTCCACCTTTGTGGAGCGGGATAACTGTTGCTGTGCACCACTCTATGGGTACATAGCCTGTAGAGAGGCTGAGTTTGGACAGTGTGTTTAGTTGAGGGGTTAGTTCATTTTGGGGTTCGTGCAAGACAGCCTGGGACACAGTCCAGTCCCAATGAAGCTGTATTTTTGGCTTTGGATACAGCTGTTTTAAACTGTGTTTCAGTGATTGCCGGGGCTCTACATTTTTCTGGTATGGTTATTGGCCCTTTAGGGGGTGAAGTTTGCACTAAACCTGTCTGCCAGAATGTTGGCAATATCAGTCAGTTCAGTGTATTTTGTGTCATTCTGCACTAACTCAGAGCAGATTTGAGAGTTTCCACTTAGGTTCTTGACATAGCTAAAGAATGCTTTGTGGTCATCTTTGGAGTCCTCAGCAATTTTTTCTTTCAAAGCTAGCCTTGGATGATTTTATGAGGAATCGTAGTTTTTTGCTGATACTGATCAGGTATGTCTTTCCTTCTTAGGATTTTACTCTTTTCTGTACTAGATTCCTCCTTCTATTGTATAGCTAGTTTATGGCAGGGGTCCACCAGACTGGTTTCCTTTTCTTGGAGGAGTGAGTCTTGGTTTTGCTTGGGATAGCACGATCCATGCATTCTTGCAGGTGCTCATAGAGTGCCTTTGTAAGGGATTCAGCAGCTTGGACAGCGTTGCCCTTTAGCATGGGGGCTGTGAACCTTTCCACCTCGGTCTTAAGTAATGTGAAGTTTGCTTTTGAAACGTTTTTCACAGTGGTTTCCTTGACTGGGGGTGGGGATGGAATGTGGATACCCAGAGTGATTAGTCTATGGTCTGATCTAACCATCGAGGGGTTGGCCTCCAGTGTAGAACACCGGTCGCCCATGTTGGTGATGACCAGGTCCAATATGTTGTCACCTCTGGTGGAGGTGTTGACCAGTTGATCTAGGGCATTCAAGTTTATAAATTCTAGGAAGCATTTGGCAAGGGAGTTAGTACTTGAGTAGTTCTCCCAGTTAATGTTTGGGTAATTGAAATCACCCAGTATCAGGGGTTTTGGTAGGACCTTCATTTTTACAGTGTCTCCAGAAATGTGGAATGGGTTCCTGGGTCATGGCGAGTGATCTGTAGCAAGCTACAATTTGAATTGCAGTTTTGCCGTTGTTAGTTGCACATGGATGATCTCCGAGGCATTGTGCTGCGCCACTAACCTGGAGGTGTGGTTATCCTTGATGAATATGGAAACACCTCCACCTTTTGTGTTTCGGTCTGGGTTCTGTGGCTGAAAACTATGGTACGAGTTACAGCCTGGTAGTGCTGGGGTGCTCTCTGGAGCCTTAAACCAGGTTTCTGTTACTACACATATACTGATGTTCTCCATACTGAGGAGTGCCTCGAGTGCATGCATTTTGAGGTTTAGACTTCTGGCGGTGAGTAGCATTACCCTCAGTTTTTGATTACTTGTGCTATTTACGGTAGTGGTTTGTATTTTGAGCATTGCCTAAAAAAGGCACTACGGGAGCTGCAAAAGCCTTGGCCAGTATTCGAAAGCCTAAGGGTGACAGGTGCAAGCCATCTCTTGTGAAGCAACATGGCCTGTCGAGCATGTCATCCCAGGCGGACAGATACTGGACCCCCTTTGAAAGACACCAGAAACATAGCCAATTGTTGAAATTGATAATTTTTTCTTTATACTGTGGCATCATTCTTGGTGAGGGCAGGATGCTACTCAGGGTCAGGGTCATATCGGCCTCGGCTACATGATCAGAGAGCTCTTCCATGTCTCTTTTCATGTAGCCCAGGGAGGTACGTCTCAGGTCATTCACACCAACATGGATAATGACAAAGTCATATCTGTACTTGTTCTGGAGCGACCTGAGTGCTTGTGTTATGTGGTGGATCCTGGCGCCCGACAGGCAGCTGACTGTAACCTTCTCCTTGTCCAGCCTAGTCAGTGGGACATCAGTGTGCCTGACTATAGAGTCGCCTATTACTAGTGTGTTGGGTATTTTATTTTGCCTTAAGTTCTGTGATTGCATGGCACACTGATTATGTGAAATATGTGTTTCATGGTTTGTGATGGGGTATGGAGGTTGCTTGGGTGTCTGCTTTGGAGGTCTCTGTTGCTTTTGCAGATTTTTATTTAGAGCCTCCGAGTATGCTTTTGTGTATTTATGTGTGTTGGTTTAGTAGGTCTATTTGAGATGGTGGTGTGTTGCAAGTATTTTCCTTCTCCTCTTGACTGTCAGTTCCAGTCTTGGGTTGAGAGAGCATTGCCTCCAGTTTGGCTGTATAATTGCATCTCTCGCATATATTAGTGTTTGGTGGTAGGAGGAGAGGGTTATCTATGTACATGAGGCAGTTGTAACATTGCCTCAAAATGCCCAGATTCACCAGTTGGACTGCAAAGTACACCTGAAACTGCCATTTGGACATTCCTGAATAGGTAAAGTGAGCTGTTTTATTGGTTAACTGGTAGGGACAAATAGAGAGCCTTGTCCTTCTGGACAGTGTGGGGGGGGGTCTAGTGCTAGGGTTAATTAGTGCTTGCTATGAGTTCTGAGCAAGTGCTGGGCTATGAAATGAATGGTTTGAGTGCTTAAGTTGAAAGTTTGTCTAGCTTCAAGGCACAAATTGAAGAGTAGACTTCGTGGAGCTGGGAATAGTTTAACCCTAGCTGCTCGGCATGCAAAACCGCACAAATGCAGTTTTTATAGTAGGGAAACGAAAGAGATAGAAATTAGCCCAAAATGGCCAATAAACTACTAACTTCTGGGCTGAAACCACTTCTTCAGGAACAGATAGGCTGTTCAAAGCTTCCCTCTCACACAGGTGAACAGAGAAACTTCCTTCTATCCAAGTAAGGTATGGGCAACACAGAAACTTGTAACATAGCCCTGAATTCAGCATTAACCCGAAAACTAGACTATACTAGTTCAGAAAGGCGGGAAACAAGTATATATATATTTTTTCCAGAAAATAAAGCAGATACAATAAAAAAAAAAAACTTTAAATGCACAGAAATGGTTATCGCACTTTAGTGTGTAGCCTACAATAGTTAAACAGATTATTTAAACACAAAAATGACTTAGTTCAAGTGTAGGCAGCAGATAAGTACAATATGTTGCAGAAACAAGCTTTTTAAATCACAGAAACACTAAAAAATTGGTGTTTTAGACAGAAATAGTTAAAGACAGCAAGAAAATGCAGGAAAATGATACTTCACTCCAAAGTCTCTCTGCTGCTGTAGAACTCTGCAGGACACCTAGCAGGCACATTCTGAGCTGAATACAAGCACAAAAAAATGCGCAAATGCGGTTTTTATAGCAGGGAAATTAAAGAGATAGAAATTAGCCAAAAATGGCCAATAAACTACTAACTTCTGGGCTACAGCAAACAAGGCGCACACATTTCAGAAAGAACCAGTTCAAATAAGCAGGCACAATAAGCCTTTAACCAGAAATTCCCAGCTCAGAAAGGCAGAATCTAGCCTTTCCTCCCACAAGAGTGAAGACCACAAACCTTCTTAATGTAAAATAACTGGCCTGAAGTCCAAGTCCTTAAACCAGAACTAATACACTTTTAGAACAGACACTGAACCTTCAATCAGCAATTCCCAGCTTAGAAGGATGTAAGGTACCTGTCCTGCCACAACAATGCAGTCCACAAACCTTCTTAATGTAAAACCAAAAGGCTTAGAATAACAGTTACAATTTAATCAGGTTACTACAAAGCAGTAATAACTGCAGCAGAATAATACAATTGAGTACTTTTAAGAAGAAGCACAAACAAAATAAGGTAATAAAAAGGGAAGAAACACAATTACAGTACAAGCAGATGAATAAAGTGCATTTTTTTATAACAATAGAAAACAAGCAAACTGATTTAAACAAATTACCCAATTAACCAGTAAAAAAAAACTCAAAACTGAGCCCTGTTCCAACAGTTGTCAATCAGACAAGTTCTAACCACACACTCCTGCCACTAGGGTGCAGGGGAACAGTCTCCAAAAAAGATGGCCTGATTAGTGCTCAAGTTATACAAACAAAGCTAGATTCAGCAGGCCTGAATCTAGTCTATGCTACAGCAGACAAGGTGCACCGATATCAGAAAAACAGTTCAAATAAGCAGGCACAGTAAGCCTTTGGCCAGAAATTCCCAGCTCAGAAGGGCAGAATCTAGCCCCTCCTCCCACAACAGTGCAGACCACAAACCTTCTTAATGTAAAATAACTGGCCCAGAGCCCAAGTGCTTAAACCAGAACTAATACACTTTTAGAATAACAGACAATGAGCCTTCAATCAGCAATTCCCAACTTAGAAGGATGTAAGCTACCTGTCCTGCCACAACGGTGCAGACCACAAACCTTCTTAATGTAAAGCAACTGGTCTGAAGCCCAAGTGCTTTAACCAAAGGACTTCGAATAGCAATTACAATTTAATCAGGCTACTACCAAGCAGTAATAAATGCAGCAGAATAAACACAATTGAGTACTTTTAAGATGAGGCAAAAGCAAATTAAGGTAATAAAGTAGGAAGAAACACAAATACAGTAAAAGCAGATAAAGTGCAAATTTGATTTTGTTTTATTTTTTTTTTTCTATTTTTCTATATATAACAATTGAAAACAAGCAAACTGATTTAAACAAATTACCCAATTAACCAGTAAAAAAAAAAAACAGAACTGAGCCCTGTTCCAGCAGTCTTCAATCAGACAAGTTCAGGGCCTAAGTGGGTATGCCTACTCAGATGTTCTCCCTGTATTAGGCAAGATGAGCAAATGAGACTAGACTAGGATAGAGCTGGGCTAGGGCTGAACAGATGGGAATGGTAGGAGCGTCTGAAATCAAAATATGATCTCAATGTACTCGGTTGAGTGAGCAAATGAGATGGGCCTAAGAGGAGGAGCGTTCAAACACAAATGTACAGGAGGGGCGGTCAGTTCCAAAGCCACCAAGATTAATACCAGAACAGCAGCAGGGAAAACTAACTGCAGACAGAGAGCGAGCTCACAATTTTCAGTGAACAAATAAATAAGCAGATAAATGCAGTACTGTTTTTAACACAATATTCAATGAAACAATAAAACAGAAAAAATAAAATGCAGTACTATCTTATAACTAATTTTACAGCAGTTGTTGTTAGGTGAAGGGGCATGTCGTGTGTATACTCCAAACCTGGCCATGAGAAAGCAGCCAAGACCTCTATTAGTAAAGATGCAACCCTACCAGCAGAAAAAGTTGATTATGACAAAACTGTGTCAGAAGGAGGAAGTACTAAAAGTTGAAGACAGTAGAGTGCTTGTGGAAAATGATTACTTACTGTACACCAGGCATAACAGGAGTAAATGTATTTCAACAATGCGGTAATGTTGAGAGGCAGATGTGAGATTCAAGCTGCTGTATCCAGCTATCTTCAGAATATTTTCCCTCGAGGGTCAAAGTCATTTTCTGATGCAGAACATGCTAAGGAGGAAATAAAGTCTGCCCAACAAAAAAGTGAGCTATCAAATAGAAGGGGACTCTGTTTCTTATTCTACTGATAATAAAGCTCACAGAGAGACTTTGCCAGTGAACCTTTTTCCAAAGGAAAATGTTTGAGACACAGAGAAAAGCATAGGAGTGGACTAGAAAAAAAAAACAGAAATATGTTGTAAATGAACCAGAGACTGGAGTTGGGAGATGAGATAAAATGGTGATGTAGAACCAAACTACAGGAAAGCATTTGACGGAGTAAGCTAGGATTTTAGGAGTAGGGCAATGGAAGCATTTGCATTCCCTGACACAATAAGGTTAATTAAGAGGATATACGAGAGACCATATGTGAATATTAAAGGGGGGGGGTCCTCTCTGATAGGTTCTATTTGAACAGATGAACCAGGCATGGCTGTCCTCTTTCCCCTTTGTATATTGCATTAAATTTAAAATCAATGGCAAAGAAAATAAGGGACTCAAATTCAAGGATATAATTGGTATGGTAATCAAGAAAATAGGTCTTAATTTGCAAATGATATTTTTTGTACTTTATAAAACAAAAAATGGCATTTCCTTGTTGTGGAATATTCCGAGACAGTTTCAAGTCTTTTTGGGAAACATAATTGAAGATAAAACAAACACAATAACTGTAAACTATGTACCCACGCACAAATTGGTTCAGCAATACCCATATTTATGGGGATATGACAAAATGACGTACTTAGCAGTATGGGTTAAAAATTATTCTGTTATGGCAGCCACAGTTATATGGGAAGAGACTAAACAAAAGTTAATACAAAAACTGAACAATTGGAAGCTCTGTTTTATGGATATGGAGAGCAAGATATATGCAGCAAAAACGTTTTTAGTCCTTTTAGTTTTAGGCACAGGGGAAGCATTTTTATCAATCAGAAGAAATGTTACAAATAGCAATTAAAGACTGGCTGAAGGATTTTGGGAGGGGAAGAGGGCAAGAGTCAAGTGGAATAAACTGATCTTTCCAATAGAACAAGGTGGTTTGGGGATTACCTGATTTGAAGGGGTATGTCAGAGCTGCACAGTTAAGGCCCCTATATAAAGCACAAGCAGAAAGCTATATTTTAAAAGTGGAAAGGAATGCTGATGATGAAAGAGTGAGGAAGCTCAAGAAATAAGGACAGACTTTTATTCTGTATACAGATCCTTAATGAGAATAACAATAACCATAAAGAATATTATGTTCATAAAGTAGCAGAAAGTATTCTAAGAACTAAGCCAACATTAGAATGGAGAAAGGAGATTCTGCCTATAGGGCTGACTGTAATTAGGGGTACAGACAACAGGTAAGAGGGGAATGGAATTTACTGGAGAAAACTGGAGAAGGAACTAAGCTATTTGAAGCAAATAATTAGACAGGCCAAGAATACATATGGACTGCAGACTAGAGACTGCTTTCCCTATCAAGAATTGATATCAGAGTATAGGCAAAGAGGAAGGAGTAGGGGGATCCTAAGACCAGCACTGGTACAGTTCTTACAGAATCTAGAACAGAAGTTGCTGCTAAAAAATCAATAATTAGTTGGGCATAGAAAATGTTTTTGTTGTTTGTCTTTCGGCTTTTCCTGGTTAGGGGTCACCACAGCAGATCTCCGGTCTGCTAATGACTGGCAGTAGATTTTCACGAACGCCGAGGTGCCAGCTCGATATCCAACCTTCAACGAAGGCACACCCATTTACGCAAGTCTTTCGAACGCCACCCAACTGTGGGGAGGACATGCAGACTCCACAGAGAAGGCACTCCCCGCACTCCAGCTGAGAATCTGACAGGAGAACCTCTTGCTGTGAGGCAACAACGCTACCGCTGCACCCCAGTTGGGCATAGAAAATACTGCAAGAAAACCACAAGAATCAATCAGTTAAGGTTGCAAATGACTGGAAAAGGAGATTGGATTAGCAATTCAAAAAGAAACAATGGGAGGATGCATCTATCTTTCCCAAATATGTAACAAAGTCTCGAAGATTTGGGATTTTTGCTTGGAAGTGTTTCACCACAAGCAGACTCCAGAGAATCTTTCCTCAGGCAGACTGGAAATGTTGCACATGTGATGGGGAAAAAGAGGTCACTGGGGACATATTTTTTGGGAGTGCAATGAGATGACAGGCTTTTAAAATTCCCTGCAAATTATTCTGTCAGACATACTCAGTGAGCAAACCGGTATAACCAAGGACATGATTTTTTTTGTGATATAGAATCGAAATTGAAAAGACAGAGTAAGACCTTGCTAAGTTTAATTCTGGTGTCAAGCCAAAAAAAGCAATTACTAGAAAATGGAAGTATAAACTGACTGTACTAGAATATAGTAAGAGAGAAAAATTAACAGGAAGTGCGAGCTTTAGAAAAGGATAGGAGCAAATTGCATAGAAAAATGGGAACCGTGAGAGTACATGCAGAATAATGTTTTGGAAGAGGAATGAGGGTTAAGGGAAGACAGGAATTGAATGATCTATGTAATGTTTGACTGACTGACTGTATAGAAGATCATACGTGATGTATGTTTACAACTGAAAATACACAATATGTTTTTATTTATCTAACTGTATGATTACGTCATAAACGATAATTCAGTAAAAAAAATAAAGAACCAAAAGTTATAGCCTCAACACTGGTAGGCTTGCCAATATTTTTTTCCTCTCATATTATTTTCTTCACACCTACTAAAGGAGGAGGGTATGAAAATGACCATTCAGGTTCTAACCCACTCTGAAAAAAAGAATGATATACCGGGACAGAGAGTGTCTTAATTAAAACGTGTAAGTGAATCTCATAGCAGAATATGCTCTAACGAGTAAGACCATCTGTTAGATGACATTCAGGTTTAACAGCACATATATATTTCTTTCTTTTACAAGTACAGTTCATAATGCTTTTACAGATGAAATAAATTTGGAACCATTATTTCAGCAGTACTGCAAGCAAGTTACAAAAAAGCCACCTCAGATACAAGGTCCATGGTCACAACTCATTATCCATTAGATGGTAAAAATTCAAGTATTTCCTCTGAAATGTCTTATTTAATATAAATACATGCACACAAACTAATGTAAATACACACACACACATATATATATATATATATATATATATCAAGACTCCATCAGACTAGTTAAAACATAATTAAGTCAGATGATCTAAAAGGTGAACCATTATACTGACTACTTTTCATGAATCTGAAAGTTACATTACCCTGAATATAGCAACACTACTAAAGCTGCTAATATAAAAGTTATCAAAACTAACAAATGTAGAAGTGAAGTAGGACTTGTTGGACTGAATGGATTGTTTATGTAGCTAAGCACACAATAGCTGACACATTTTATGTTGGCAAAACTATGCACTTTTGATGACATAGGATTTGCCAATACACTTATGCAATAAGGCAGAAGGATAATGCCAATGCCCTAACACAGGCATTATATGGTGTAAAGGTTGATAATCCAAGCAACAGTAATTGGAAGAACAGAATCAAATATAGAGAACTTATTTGGCAAATGAGGTTGAATGTTATTAGGTTTCCAGAAATTAATGATCATGTCTCCACACCCAGTGAGTGTTGAAATGAGAGCTCCTAAACAGTGAATATTTCCTACTTTTATGTATGCATTACTCATGGTTCTATTACAATATATTTTTATTTTTCATGTTTATAATTATTACTTTTGAGTTAGTTTTGACTATTTGTATTAGCAACTTTAACTGTATTAAGTTAATTTATTAAAGTCATTGTCTCGGACAGATTCACCAAAAAATAGGTCACAAGACAAGTGAGAATTTTTAAATAGCTGAACTTAAGAATGTTTTAACTATTTAGATGAGGTCCTTTTACTTTGTGAAGAGACAAAAAAATCGACAATCCCTTTTGTGGATTTATCCTGCAGTGCGACTGAACCTGTGACTGTCACAGTCTCATTACTTTTGTTGAATCGATCTATAACAAACAATGAAACCATAATGACAAATAAAACTAGACAACATTTATGACTCACTTTCTTGGCAGTTGTCAAAGTCCAGCTGTTTGCCACAATATATGATTAAGAATGAAGTGAAAAATTCAAAGTGATAAAAATCATTCCATATAATAACAGCTTTTCAGTGGGGGTTGTCACCCTTCCTGATAAATTCAGAATACCAAAAGATAAGCTCACCTCCTTGTCTGTCCATACTTCAATATCATGAGCAGCAAAAAAATCACCTGGTCGCAATAAAATGCTTTCAGTCTTCATATTCATTGCCTACAGATATTAAAAAGAAAGGACAAAAACATAATTCCTGACATCTAGAACCGTTTAAATGCCTTTATTCTAAACCAGTAATCTACAGTGATACCAGGTGCTACTCACTTGCACCCCCCACACACGCAGTAAGTGTACTTGGTCTTGTAAATAAAAGACAGATACTAGTGACACTATAGAACTAGTTTAACAGCGGGGTTTGGCTGTGTAGTACCTCCAATACCATGTGTACAAATTATCTACTAGTGGGACAAATGATATGTCAGGCAATATGATGCACGCAGTCAAACATTTAACATTATTTTAATGTTCCACTTTCCACAGCAAAAGACATTCAAGTTTAATAAGTAAACCAGAATCCTTTCAAGACCCAAAACAAGTAAATTCAAACCACAAAAACTCTTCTCCCAAGATTTATCTCTCTGCCAGTTTGTTATTTTGGTAGGCCATGATGTCCTACCAACTGTGACAGTCACATATTCCACGGATATGCTATCATCAGAATGAACCTAAAGAATTTTTTTTCAACTCACTAGGGATGCAGTCTGTGTCTCGGCTGGCAACACAATATTCACAAGACTGGATTCAAAGTCTGTTTCTTCAGATGAGTCCTTTTCTTAATATCATCTATCCCTCATGTACATCAAGCCACATTCCTATCTGGTTAATTTCTTCCTACTTCTGGAAGTGATAACATGCCAGGAGGTAAAGTAGATTGCCACGGGCATTGTCTCTCATTCATTAAAAGATCTCTAATGTTCTTTACAGCCTCTCAATTCTAGTTTAGGAGGAGTCATATGTGCATGACTACTATGAGTTATTGCAAATGTGCCCCTCCACAACATTTGCAGTGGTCAGCCAGAGTGCATGCACTCACAGGCAAAGCCTGCAGCAACCCAGAGTCCCTGTGTGCTAGAGTGCATTACTGGGATATCCACAAGATGAGTTCTGGAGCAGGCCATAAACCAACTCCCTCTCCCTTGATTGCCGAGTTAACTTTGGCCACTTACACCTATTCTTTGCTAGACAGCTCTACCAGGATCTAGCCAGTAACGAAACCTAAAGCATCTGAGGCACAATCAGGGCACCAACAATTTGCTGCACAGCTGGTCCAGACAAGTGTATGTTACCAGTTTTTGATTCCATTTCACTTTGTAATACAGCCTGCACTTATGAAGTGTATACAGTGTGAGAAAATGTACCTGCACACCAGCCATCTGTTCTCAGCAGACAGATCACTGGACCTTATCAGCTGCAGTATGAAGGTAACTGGATGACACTGAAGAAAATGTAATGTGCCACCTATGCAAACTTCATCCATGTACAACTGCAGCCCACAACAGAAAATTAGTGAAAAAAAAAAAAGATTGCAATGCATCATTCCCATTGGATATATGAATAGACATGTAAAAATATGGCTTTGCAAGTTGACTGCGTTAAACAGGTGTATGAACTATAAAGCATATTTCCCACTTTGTGCCAGTACTGTTTAGAAAGACAATGAGGGGACCTGAAGTAACTGCAAGTAAAACAGTATATTTTTCTTTTAGAAGTTCTATAAAACATTCATAATGTAAATTGCACATTATGCTGTAAATGCTGTAAAACAGTTTTGTATGGCATGCATTCAGGGTGTTTTAAATGTGACTTTTTTTTTTTTTTTTTTTTGCAGGGGGGAGTCTTATCAGTGACTGTTACATTTGCTAAACCAAGAACCTACTTTTTCCTTTTTTGCAAGGTATCCAGGCTTTACAGTGAAACAGGATAAGAACAGCTGGACAGAAGCAAGCTAAAATTAATACAAGGCTGTGATCCTGGGCTTCTGGGGCAGTGAATGTAAAAGTGTACTGATCACATTAGATGAAGAATTAAGATAATTTCCCATTTTATAGATGCAGATATCTAGATTATTGTTCTTGGTTAAAGCTATAGATAAGCATTTAAGCAAATAGACATAAAAAATAGAAAAAAAAAGATGAAAGACATGGGACTGATACATGTCCTACATTGATTACTGTTACATTATTGTCTACATATGGGAGGTATACTGCCAAGGACACCATACATCCTAGAAGCATATCAAAGCTGTGGCATCATCCTCTCACAGGAACATAGGAAGTTACTAGGCTAATGGGCCTAGGGGCCTTACAAGCCTAGCCAAGTTCTACCCTTATTTCAACAATCAGCACCTAATGACCCGGTGTGAATTTATGGTTACTCAGCCAATTGTCCAGAATGTGTCTGAAGAGGGCCAATAAGGTACTCTGTTTGACACGTAGTGGGAGTCTGTTCCAAAATTGAGGGAAAAAAAATAATGCAAATCTAGAAGTGCTAGAGTGCAGATCTCTTCATTTCAAAATCACTGTGCATTCATAGATTATGGTCCTCCATTACCTTTGACCTTGAAGGACCTAGACTAAACTTGAGTAACTGTGACAGCATGAGGTGCCACATTAGAAAATACTTATAATTTCATACATCAGATTAAATTCTAAATAATTTGTCTATTCAAAAACAGTGACAAACTAATGTACAAAACTATCACCAGTGTTTTCATAATATAAAAACATGGACATCAATTGTTACAGGGTTTAAATGATAAAACAATCTGGTATGCTCCTCAATACATGATTTACATGCTTTGTTTGCCCCACAAAGGTATCACTGACTCATGAAACACAATAAACCACATAAAGTTGGGGAACAATAAATTCCAGTAGGAACGTGTTTTACACCATTAATGTATTCAATATTTTCCTTATTCATTTTTAAACAGAAAATATTAATTCCTTCCACATGGAAAGATGCCACTGTCATAAGTAACAATGTCTCTTAAACATTAATACCAACAGTGTCTAGACAGCTGTGAGATCGTTCTGAATCATCCTTTAACCCATGAATAAGATTTAATACAGTGAGGGAAACTTTATCTTCTTCAGTGGTGTCCATCTTTGATAGTAAAAACCTACAGTGCAACTGAGGAAAAGTGCTGGAGGCCAAACACTGCTACGAAAACAAGAGTACAAAACACTCAAGAATATGACACCAGACATTTCTTCAAATGTTACCAATCGAAACATTTAAACAAGCCAAGCGATTTCCAAGTAAAACATATAATACAGTGTCAAGCAAAACACTACTTAAATACTACGTCCGGTTTCGCAGTACCATACAAATCCAATACAGTCACACAAATCAAGTTACTTTTATTAATTCGTCTCTTACCATATACATGAGATATGCTCCAACTGTGAGATTGTGAAGCTGTACATAAAGGAATTCCAGCCATGAAAATCCTCAGAACTTTCCTGCTGCCATCCTGTACATTGAGACTTCATTTTCACGCTGGTCTGTCAGCCATGCACCTGTGCAAGTATCTAGTGTGTGTGGGCAGATAAGTATCCCCCATTAGGGGAAATTTGTACTTTCCTTCACTTTTGACAAAACATTTCTATTTTCATTTTATCTAGTTTGGGAAAATGTGACTGTGAGAGCCAGATACCTTATAAAGATAGCCACACTAAATGTCTTTTCGGCTTAAGGCCCATTCGTAAGTATAAAGAGTGTTCCAGTTGTCTGTCTTTTGTGCCTAAACCATTAAGGAGTTGCTTATCTTCTCTCAACATATACCTTGAATACTACAGACTTAAGGAGATTGAGGGGGTAAAGAAGGCCTCTGAACCTTCCCAGTCAGATGTCCCAAAACAGCCAAAAAAGAAACTCAGATTAGAAGCTCGAAGCTTCTATTGTCCTGTCATACCCAGACATCTGTGCTGTGGTACTTGGTGAGCACTTAGACTTCCCACTGTTTTCCATTACTCCTGCTGTTGCAACCCTGTTGGAGACTGATAAAGCACAGCATCTTTGCACATCTTGCTCGACCAATCAGACATCTAGACTGGCCATTAAGGGGGAATCATAGTTTACTGTATCTGAGGAACCAGAGGGAACACATCAAATTTTGGTCCAGGAAGAAGTTCCTGGTGCCCTGACTGAGGTACGTTAGGGGCCCGATCGTCCCAGTTACATCCATGCTGACACTACTAAGAAAAAGAAGCAGAAGACTCAACATTCTTCATCTTCTACTCTTTCTGCTGTTAGGGATCCTGAGGAGTAGTGTATAATTTCTCCCTGCAGTTTTTTAAGGCAATCATGTCCCAAATCATGGAATAATACCACAGAATCAATCAGACTTATACCCCACTACTATCCCTTCAAGGCTAGGCTGAAAGAATATCTAACCAATAATTGATCTGCCTATGCTCCATGCCATCTTAGCACTCTTTTCCATTCCCTTCTTCCCAGTCTTAATAGACTTTTTCTTGATCTATCCTACCTCCCTTCCTGCACCACATACTTTCTACTCTAGCCTTTCTATACTTCCTTAACCTTCTAATGTTTCTTCCATCTAGTCTTACACTAACCTTTATCTATCCCAGAACTTATGACTGAAATTTACTACCCAAGTCTCTTGCTAGAAAGTATATATACATTTTTATTACATATTACTTATTCTGTAATATATTTTTCACACATTAATGTAACATATATATAAGGAACTCTCTTCTGTCTATATAATGCATGTTCAGCTTTGCTTGCTTTATATTTGCTTGTTTTCTTCTTTTATAGAATCCACAAGCTGTCACCTATGTTGATTTGTAATTCTGTTTAAATTGTACAGTAGAGCTTTTCTCCCAGGGCCTTTACTGAAAATGGGCTCATACCCAGTTGTACTTTCCCAGTAAAACAAATGTCAAATAAAGCCTCCTCAACTTCTCACTTTTTTCTCTTCTTCCTCTCACAAAACAGATAGTGATTCCCTTTCTGAACAGGAGGATATGGAATCTGAGGTAGATTTTTTTTTAGCTTACTTCTCTCATTCACCTGTTGGATTTGAATCAAATGATGAAAATATGTCCCCATACTCCCCTTCAGAGGAAATTCCCTTTGGATACTGTGTTAAGTGTGATACAACATTTCCAGTGGAAAGAAAAGCAGGTCTCTGATATTCAGAAAAGGTACTGTGACTTAAAATATATGGCAATCGTCAAACCGTCTGCTATACCCTCCAGTCTCAGAAGCTTTGAAGGATACTTTCTGCCACAGCTTCCTTAATTACAAAAACTCAATCTCCAGTACCGAAGAAACTTGACAGGTTTTACAAGGTTCCAGACACCCACAAATTTCTTTAATAAAGTCTTTCTTCACACCCTGCAATAATTTCTGTAGAATCTGATAAACCCAAGTTGCTTCAGTTTGCTAAAGCTTTGCCCAATAATAAAGACAGTGGGGCTATGGACAGGTGCAGAAGGAAGGTGTAAACCTCAGCTACACTTTCTTTCCAAGACAAACTATCAAACCCATACTCTTAGATATTGTTTGTCTATTATGGGAGACATGTACAAATTACTGACTGACATGCCCAAGTCAGATAATAAAACGTCTTTATTGTCTTTGCTTAATTCCACGATCCCAGTTGCAAGGTACTCTATCAAATGCAGTTATGGTGCTGCTGATGCATCTTCCATAACTGCAACTACAGGGTCTGTATTAAAGTACTTTTGATTGAGACTACAATTGCTGTTTGAAGAAGTCAAATCTGAATTATTGGATGCCCCTGGATAGCGAAACTTGTGGACCTGACACACAGAATTTTTTTTTAAATGCCTGCAGGAAAGAGGGAAACACATGCAAGACTTAAAAATTTTCCAGTTTTCGATCTTACTACAGAACCAGTTCTCATCCATCAGCCTAAAAATGTTTTATTCTTCTTAGTTCTGAGAAAGGAGGGTACATGGAGGCCCATTCTCCATCAGTCCTCTTTTCTAAGGAATCCAAAGTTCAAGATGTTCTCTCGCCAAACTTTGCTTCAAATTATACTTTCTCAGACTTTCTTGGTTACCTAACGGATGCATATCTGCATATTTACTTTCACCCACAGCAAAGAAAATTCTTGAGACTGCATGCCTTACAGTTTTTCACTTTCAATGTTCTGCTTTGCCTTTTGATTTTTTACCACTCAAAAGTGTATTTATGCAACTGCTAGCCTCAGTAATAGCATTCTGTAGGCTCCAGGGTACTTATATCTATTCCTAGCCTGACAATCTTCTCCAAGCTTCTTCCACACAAAAGCTTATCCTGAATCTCAACTAAGCCACAGACCTTTTTCTTTGCCAGGGCTTCACAATAAACTTGAAAAGTCTGTTCTTCAATTTCAAGAACTGGTCTTTCTGGGTTGCCATCTCGACACTTTTTCTATGTTGGCATTTCACCCATGGGACAAGATGCAGTTTCTGGTTACTCACTTCGTCTGTTCTTCACCTAGACTTGACCTCAGCAAGAGAGTAATTAGGATTCCTGGGGTATACGGTTCATCTATACAAATGATATCTTTTGACAGACTCCACATGAAGATTCAGTGGTAACCAGCAAAACGTGTGCACCGCAAATGGCTCTGAAGAAAAAACTAATAACCAAAATCACACAAGCCGCCATGGTCCACAGAAGCAGGCATAACCGGATAAATAAAAAACTTTAATAAAAAAACATACAAGTCGAACAAAAAAACAACAATAGTCAAGCACTAAGTGAAGGCTATAAACTCCTTCTACATTTAAAACCTAATATCCTAAATCACAAAATACATAACCATAAAAAGAAAATCTACCCTACTGGTTAATTGTGGCAGCCCATGGCTCTAAAACTTACCCTCTTGCAGTTTATTTAGATAGGAAATTGAAACCATTTTTAAACACATACCAACATATTTTAAGAGATTCATGGGATTTTTTGGCAAAATTTAAACTAAATTTTTTCAACCACTATACACATTTTTTGACTACAGATGTTATACATTTTTTTCATGCATCCCCCACAGTAGAGGACTAGAGATCTTTGAAGAGGCTATTTTAGAAGACCATCTTTATGATTTTTATGAGAAACGCTTTTTGGTTGATTTTATGGACCTAGTGTTAAGTAACAGCTATATTTTTTGAAGGGGAATACTACAAGCAGGTGAGTGGTGTCGCAATGGGGGCAGCGATGCTCACCTGGGAGAAGACGTTTTTGCTCCACTCAGGGTTTACATCTTGGTCATTTTATTCCAGATACCTGGATGACATGTTCTTTATTTGGACAGGGGATTTTTTTAGAGACAGAACTTTTTTTGAGATACATGTCTAATACCACTGATTTTTTGAGGTTCACCTATGGCACAGAACACTAATACACACTTTCTTGATGTACAACTCATGTTTAAAGAAAGTATCCTGTCTTCCAGTATTTATAAGAAAGAAACATTCTCAAATTCCTATCTTCATTTTACTAGTAATCACTATATGCACTGAAAGAGGAATTTGGTCAAGGGCCAATTTATCAGGGCAGCCTGGATGACATCAAATGAATAAATTTTTAAAAACAAACTTGAAAAAATGTTTAAGATGTTTCTCGATAGGGGCTACCCATACAATCCTGACTACATTTAAGATGGAGATTGTTGATAAAAGAGATACCAAGTTTCAATGTGTTTTAGGGAAATCCCACTTGTCTGAGACTGGTAAAGGTTGCACAGTCCAACCATGCTAATTTCCATATAGGGAAGGTCATTAGGCAGTACGGACTTAGGTCGATGGTTAGGATAGTTATCACTCACAAATGGGCCATCTTGAATTCAGATGAAGATCTATACAAGCACTTAGGTGACAGACTGACTTTTGTATACAAGGTACATAGTACTGTCAAGGAAACTTTAGAAACATACAAATACACAGATAGTTTAGGTACTTTTAAATGTGGGAGGTGTAACTATGGTCAACACATGTTAGAGAAAGACATTGTCACCCTTAATAATTGTCAATCGACTGTCACGTTTAAGAGGGGTGACTGTAATTCTAAAGGTTTAGTTTATCTCACAGTATGTAGCTAATGATAGTTTCTATGCAGGGAAGACAGAGAAAACTGGCAAAGAGAATCTATGAACATTTATATGACATGAGGAGATCCAATTTGAACAATGCTTTATATAATCATTCTATATTGTGCAGTGGTTTTAAAAAACTGTATTTGGTATCTTGTTAATTGTTCCTACTGACGCCAGACAAGGTGCCTGAGAGAATAGATTGGAATATAAGGAGCTCCTCTGGCAGTTGAGGTTGGATCCAACTGTTAAGCCTGGTTTAAATGAATTTATTTCTACACAACCGGTGCTTAAACTAAGAACAGCTAAATTATGAAATGGTTTTATATATTTTTTTTTTGCATATTTTTGGTTTAACTTTTTGAACACAGTATATACACTATGTGTAATAAAGAACAGTTAACTTGTGAATGTGTTTTACAATTTTTAGTATAAACATATTTGAAATTTTTATTTTATATAACAATATTTACTAAGAGTTAAGTTTTAATGTGAAATGGCATGTTTTTCTTTCTAGGGTTATGTATTTTTTGATTGAGGAGATTAGGTTTTAAACGTAGGAGTTTACAGCCTTCACTTTTAAAAAAGACCCGAATGTAATGTGATACTTAATTACCAATTAATTTTTTTCCACCTGGTTAACTGTGAGTATATTTAAGGAATGGTTTGCTAATGTTAGTTATGATGAAGTCCAGTGGATGGATGAAAGTGCTTAACTGTTGTTACTTTTTGTTCAACTTATATGTTTTTTAAAGTTTTTTATTTATCCAGTCATGCCTGCTTCTGTGGACCAGGGCGGCTTATGTGATTTTGGTTACAAGATTCAGTGGTGCCTAAAGTCTATTTGGGGTCAGGACTGCCATTATTTGAACCTTCTCAATTTCTCTCTTGCCCTTCATAAAGACGGAATTTCTTTAGGAGATCAACCAATTATCATTCCATCCAAGAGTACCTTTTCTGTTTCCCTCTCCCTGACAAGAAGGATGCTTCAGATCTCAGATGGGAGGCGTGTTCAAATAAAATAAAGGTCCATGGATTTTGTTCAGGACAGGCATACAGTTCTGCATAAATGTAAAAGAAATGAAAGCCCTGATTCTGGCCCTTCAGTCTCCAGGAACCCGCCAAATCCTTACAGACAATACAACTATAATGAGGTACATCAACAAAAAAGGAGGGACAAATCTCATCTCAGCAAACTTGCTATGACATTCCGGGAGATAGCTATTCAACATAATTTCTTTCTTCAGGCAGTGTATATATCCTCAGAGATGAATACTGTGGTGGAATACCTAAGCAGCCAAGGCAGATCCTATTGAATGGATGTTGAACACAGGTCTTCCTGCAGCTTATCCATTAGTGGGGATCTCACCAAATACATATGTTTAGCTCCCCTCCGAACAGGCAGCTCAGACAGTTTTGGTCCTGAATTCCACTCTCAAAGACTTGGTGAACAAATGCTATGCAAATCTCATGGAAAGGGCAATTCATCTATGTCTTTCCTCCTATTTCCAAGATCCTGCTCAAAATCAAAACGACAACCCAAACATGCTATCGGTGATCCCATTTTGCCCAGACAACACTGGTCAGGATAGAACAGAAGGGAGAACCAAAGTCAATCACCACAAGTTACCCCCACAGATTGGACTTGCTCAAACAGAAGAGCTCTCATTCAGCAAACCTGAAAAGAGTAAACCCAACTCTGAGTGACATGATTCAAATACCATTTAGACACTTTTTTTTTTGAGGGGGATGTACTATAGGTATTACATGAGGCTAGAAAACCTGCTACAAAAAATCTTATGTTTCTAAATGGAAACAAATTTCTATTTGGTGCAAAAAGGAAAGAAAAAAACAGGATGCTTACCATCTGGGCATCCTTACTTTTCTTTCATATCTGTATAGTTTGCTCAATTCAGGACTAGCACATTCTTCCATCAAGGTACATTTGTCAGCCATATCCACCTATATACTCTTACACCCACGACGTTCTGTCTGTTTTAAGTTCAGTCAGTTTTTAAAAGGCATCCTATGTATCAGGACACCAAGAAAATCTATACCTCCCCCTTGGGAACTGAATTATGTACTGAAGAAGCGGACTCTCCTTCCTTTGGGCCTACATCTGCCTTATCTCTAAAACTGTACATCTGCTAGCCTTTTTTAGCTAAGAGAGTCTCAAAGTTAAAATCCCTTGATGCAGATCCACAGTGGAATAACCCTCCTTTCTTGCCTAAGGTTGCCATTAAAATGTTTCTAAACTAGTCAAACTTACCCGCCTTCTTACCCGATCCTCAAAATATGCATGAAAGAATCTTACATTCTTTAGATGTCCATAGACAGCCAAGGTTTTATCTTGACAAGACAAACTATCAGGAAAATGGACCGACTTTTGTTATCTTTCAGGATAAGAAATTGGGTGGCCTTTCTATGGGAAATCCCTACTTTAAAGTCCATTCCATCAGAGCAGTAGCATCTTTTGGTGCCTTTTTCAAGGGTCTTGGCACAAGATAATTTTAGATGCAACTACTTGTACTTCCATTATTAAGCACTACAAAACTGATGCTCTATCCAGATCCAGGACTGGTTTCACAAGCTATATCCTTCAAGGAAGTCTGGATTTCAGTTGCACTTTCCCAGAGTTTTTTTCCAATGTCTGAGAGGAATAATCTTCCCATACATAATGAATTCAGCAACAGTGATCAGTGAAGGACACAGTACAGTTGTATAAAAGCTTACCATAACAGTAGATGTCCAAATATATCACTGTCACAGTATGAACATCCTCCTTTCATCCCCATTCTACTATATTTGTTTTATGTGTATATGTATGTATGTATATATATATATATATATATATATATATATATATATATATATATATATATATATATATATTGCAATGGTCATACCTCTTTATTGGAGTACACAATAAACTTGGGGGTACAATAGCAGTTACCCTAAGTGTGTCATTTTCTGCCAATATCTTGAATGTTTTATATTTTCTGTTGAACCAAAAGATTATATGCAGGGAACCGGGATGAGAACCTTTTTGTACAGCTTTTGTTTCTTGTATAAAGCAATGAGGAAACTTTGCTTAATGTGGGTCTTTTTTTTTCACCAGGAAGATTTTGCTAACAATCATCTATGCTTCCTCTGTACATTGAATAGGAATAATAAAAATATTAAAATTAAGTTAAAAAAGTGGTAAAAACCACTTAATTAGGTTAACATTGTCTGCTTTTTACAGCAGGTTAGTAATGGAAAAGTTCTTATGAATAATGAAGAAATGGCAGTGTTTACAAGATTGGCTGAAGGCTTGGTAATAGCACTCTAATACGCTGCACCAGTGATTGGAAGGAAACAATACTTAAAGAATTTGATTGGTACTCATACACTACAGGGTGTTAACTATCTGAGTGCAGAGATGCAAAGAACAGAGTGTGTATGTACCTGACTTGAGGACACTGCAGCAGCAGCAAAGGATTTTGATTGGAAGCTAGATCCTGTGCAGAGTTTGTTTCTGACCAAGGACTAAGAGTCAAGAGGTGCACTGCTGATAGGATAAAAATATTTTTAAGCCACTGGATTGGCTATAGCACAATATACACGTTTTTACCCAGCACTTATTTATGATCTGAAGAAGGCTTAAGAAGCCGAAAGCGCTCATCTCAGCTGGGAATTTCATGTTTTATTGTTTTTCTTCAAATAAAGAGTGTTTGTATCACTGTTGACACAGTGCAAGCTCGTGGTGGTGTATCCTGAAGATTTTTCTACTGTGTATAAAACTAAAGGGACTAAAAACATTATTACTGCTTGTATCTTGCTACCCATTATCTATAAGATAGAGCTTTCAGTTTCTCACGTTCGGTATTATCTTTTGTTTAGTTTCTTCTCATATGTGTGCCCTGTTCACCTCAGGCTTTGTCCCTACTTAATGGCGCACTGCTATACTCATCCCTCTCCACAAAGGAGGAGTGACTACAGACCCTAGGAACTATCGCCCCATTAGCCTGACAAGTCTGATATGCAAAGGTATGGAAAGCATCATCATGGACCTAATAAACATGGATATAGGAAATCTCCAAACTCTGGATCCCACACAGTTTGGTTTTGTGAAGGGTAGATCACGCCTGCTCAACTTGGTCGACTTCTTTGAGTCAGTCACCAGAGCAGTGGATGAAGGCAAGGCAGTTCATACAGCCTACCTTGATCTGGCCAAGGCCTTTGATACCATTCCCCACTCAGAAATCATAGAAAAACTCACTAAGCTAGGCATCACCCATATATCACTAGGTGGGTTGCAAACTGGCTCACAGATAGAACCCACAGTGTGAAAGTAGCTGACTCCAAGTCACAAGTGGAGTCCCACAGGGATTGGTCCTGGTTCCTCTCCTGTTTTGGCATCTACTTCTCAGAAGTCCAGTCCAACATAAAGGGACTCTGGCTGACAAAGTTCGCAGATGACTGCAAGTTGGGAACTATTATTAACTCCCCCAAGTGATGTTGACATCCTACAGAAAGGCCTCACTGAGACTAACGACTGGTGTCAGGACCATGGCCTTAAGCTCAATGCCAAAAATTGTGACGTCATCCCCTTTGGGAAAAACCCGGTTCCCATGAATTACCACACTGATAGTAGTCCACTGAACACAGAAGGCGTTATGAGAGATCTGGGAACACAGGTTGACAGCAACCTCTCTTTTGATCACCACACTGCCACTGTGGTCAGAAAGTCCTTCTATGTGGCACATCTCATCACTAAGGGTTTTGCATCCAGGAAGAAAAAAGTAATTATCTCCCTCTACTCTTCCCTCATTAGGCCAATTATAGAGTACAATGCCCCATTTGGCATGTACCTCACTAGACACCTGCAACAACTGGAGAGGCCACAAAAGTACCCCACATAGAGGATCCTAGGCCTTAAACATTTGTCCTATATGGACAGACTAAAAAAACTCCAACTATTCTCTATCTCATATCGCTTACTTAGAGGCAATCTCTGCTTGACTTATAAAGCCATGTCTGACCCAGCTGTGTTAGAAATGTTACATCTAAAGAAATCCCAATCCCTCCACACCACATGCTCCAGAGACCTCACCTCATTACCACAATCAACAGAATGTGCTGGAGGGACAGGTTCATAACCCAGAGACTTCCCATGCTATGGAATAGACTTTCCATACATGTCAAACAGAGCACCTCACTGGCCCTCTTCAAGAGAAATCTTGATGATTGGATGGGAAATAGAAAATTCACCCAAGGGATTATTTCAGTGGCTCAACTCGACAGAGGCACTGGAAACTAAGGTTGGGTGGCACATTGCCAGGCTAATCTTATGGGCTAGGCTTGTAAAGGCTCAAGGGCCATTGGTACACACCTATGAACCTATGAACTGTCCCAGAACACCCCCTAACCTTTTAACTTAATACAAACACACAAAACTATATGCATCTTCAAATAAAAGATTAATATCCTCTTAATAGGAGCAATTACCCTAAATATACATCTGCAAAAAACAGGATTTATCTAACCTAAACTGGAGGTTATCCATGCTAAGCTACATGTTACTGCCTGTGTTTCTACTTGTTGTATTTATCTTTATTCCCCTCCCAGACGTGAAAAACAACCTGCATGCTTTCAGAAAACATTAACTTTTAGCCTTGAAGGAACCAGTGCTTTTGCTTTTTTTCCTGCCCTATAATCAGCTTGTCTCCATGGAAATGTATGAAAATGTAGCCCTCTTCTGCAGGCTTCTAAAGACACGCTGAAACATTTATTTCTAAAGGAAAACATATTATATTCGGCATTCTCTTACTTACTTGCTTACACTTAAAACTTGTTATTAGATTAAGCCAAGGTTCTTAATCCAGACATTCACCAATGTAAAAGTAAAAGAAAACATATCAAATCTACATATATTATGATCTGTGTAATTTTGCACACTGCTCCCCACCTCAGCAACCCAAAATTACAGCCTATTAATTAAACATGCTTGTATCTAGCTTTTTTTCCCTTTTGCATTATAATGCCTACATTTCTTAACACTAAAAAAGAAAAAAAAGCATCTTTACTTTAGTATCTATCACATACAATAAAAATGCTTTACTATAAAACATGCAATTTATATCATGAAAAGTTTTACAGAAATACTGTTAAGAACAGAAATTGTTTTACTTACAGTTACCCTTTTCCTTTCTCTTCCCCTCAATGTCCTTCCAAACATTAATGACATGAAGTGAGGCAAATGTCTTCCAGTTCCCTACAATTTTAACAGTCAACAAAACTCCATTCTTTCCACTTTTTCTTGTACAGCCATATTTCACAAATATGATTGGTGAATAAATGTGAAATTACAAAGCATCAATTTCCATGTTGCTATTTTCCTTGTTCATCTCCCTCTCTCAACTCCAGACTCTGGTTCAAATGCACGGCACTCTCATTTCTTCTAGTCAACTCCTGTGCTTTTCTCTCTCTCTCATGCATTTTCCTTTGAAACACTGGAAAAGGCTTCATTGGCAAAGTCTCTTCATGTGCTTTTGTTACTGAAAGAATGAGAAGCACAGTTCTCTACTGCTCCATGGCTCCCTTTTTGTCAGATGAACTTTTGTATTTCATCCTTAGTCTGTTCTGCTCAAAAATCACTTTGATCCTCCAGGAAAAAATAATGTAAACTCTCAGTTAACTGGCATCCATGGAGATTGGTAGATGGCAGATAACTGCAGTTTCTGATTGTTTGAGAGTTACTATTAAAAACAGACCTGACTAATACTGTACCCTATATTATTTGTTTGGTTTGACTTGCTCTCAGGTTGAGGAGAGAATTTATTCCTATCTTACTTTTTAAAACTCAAACTCTTAAAAATTTAAGGTTTGTTTCTGTGGGGGGAAACAAAGTGCAACACATGAAAATTGTACTGTATTTCTTCAAATTTTTTTTTTTGCTGGTTGCTTGAGTTCTGGTTATGTGAGTTTACTGTATTCTGAAGACAGATGAATACAGCAGCTTGAATCTCAAACCTGCCTTTCAGCATTCCCTGACTGCTGCAATAAGTTTGCTCCACTTCTGCAGGATGTATAGTGAAAAATAATTTTCCACAAACATACTGTGGTCTCCACCTTTTAATACTTTGCCTTTTTGCCATACTTTCGTTAGGATCAACTCTTCCTGCTTTTAGGATTATCTTTATTAATACTGGTCTTAGCTTCTTTCTCATGGCCAGGTCTGGAGCATACACATTTTTCAGCCTTTTGTTATTTGAGATTATATACTCTTTCAGTGTTTGATTTATTTTAATCAGCTCTAAGTACACAACTTATGTTTCCCTCTTGATTACTGGAAGGTATGTCTTGCATCAAAGCTGGAGCTTGCACTTTTTTTTTTTTTTTTGCTGAAAAGCTGCATGATTCTTCCCATTCAATGTTTTTTCTTCACCTTTTCTAGTTGATTTTCTTTCAGGCTCTCCTACTGTCTTCTTTGTTGGCATCCAGGCTGCGTACTTACTAGCAAGTAACTGAATTTACTAACAGAGTTCCAGGCTCTTGTCCTTCAGTTTCTTTTTTCACCCTGGGAGAGATGAAGTTAAACTGTTGATCAGTGTGCATCCATCTTGCATAGCTTGAGTACTGGTTGGTTTAGTGAAACCAACTAGAAAATCTCTTCCATTTGGCTAAACATACCCATGCAGTAGGTTTTCAAACCTCATTTAATACCTGCTACATGCCCACAAGGAAAAGGTGCCCAAGTGGGATCAAAATTCTATCCAAGCAGTCAAAGGAAAGCCCTGTAGGTTGAAGTGGATCAGTAATCCCTTGGCATGTGTTAATAGATCCATTCTTTGTGGACATTTGTAGTAAATGCCTTTGGCTAATTTCATGAGAAGGGAGAATGAATGAGGTCTGAGCAAAAAAAAAAAAAAGTTAGCAAAATAATATATGGATGGTCCTTTTGGATCTTTAAAAAACTCTGGTTATTAGAGGAAGGGGAGCATAAAGCAACATTCCTATCAATAGGAAAGAAAAGGCATCTGTCTTCCAGGCTTTTAGCAAGTCATCCTAGAACAGGAATGTTTGGAGCCAAATGGATCTGGGGAGTTTCCCCAGAGGTTTATAATCTCCTGGAAGACCCTTTGGTTTATCATTTATTCATGAAGGTCCATCACGGATCCGTTCAGTACGTCAGGAAGCATGATCTGCTCTGATAATGTAAGTAGCCTGAATGGACAGTTTGCTCTGAGTTGCACTTTATCATGGCTGGTCTGTAAGAGGGTCTGACCTTGTTTCCCCTTGTTTATGTACCATATCACAGTAATGTAAACACCTTTACTGAATTATCACTTGTAACAGACAAATTTACATTTTTATGAAAGCAATAAAACTGTACTAACAAGTTCACATTTATAAATATTACACTTCACATATACTGCTTTATATCATATAACCTAAGCAACATTACATAAATTCTTCCAATTCCTGACCTCTTTTTTTTTTTTTTTAAAGAAACCTCTTTATTAAACCTTCACTTAAGATGCAGGTAATTATACATTTATATAAATGAAAACAAACCACACCGAAACAATCCTAGTTGCAAGCCTTTTACATAACAAACCATACTGACGCATTCCCAGTTGCAAACATTATACATCACGTACCATCAACCCAATCATTTTCAGTCAAACATTACATAGCTCATTTAAGCCCTGGCTTCTTTTAAACATCATTCCTCCCTTGTTATGTATTGTTCCCACAATTCCTATTTTTCCCTATGTAATTTGCTCCTAATCTTTTCTAAACATCTCAATTCCAGTTGTTTTATCTCCGTTACTGTATTCGCTGCTTCTAGTATAGTTGGTTTAGATTCTGATTTCCATTTTCTAGTAACTGCTTTTTTTTTGGCAGCCACCATAATTAGACACAGCAAGGCCTTACAATGTCTAGGCAATTCCGATTCTGTAGCATAGCTCAGAAAAATCAACTCCCTTGACACACCAATCTGCCCACCCAGCATCTCGGACAATGCATCCCACAGGGAATCCTTAAAGAACGCCAACTCACTGCACTCCCAGAAAATATGTTCCCAATTACCTCTTTCCTAACAGTCAAACTTCCAACATTTGCTGTCTACCTGAGGAAAAAATTCTCTGGAGTCGACTTGGGGTATAAAGATATCCACGTAAACATTTCCAGGCAAAAATCCTAAATCTTCTACATTTTGTTGCATTTTTGAGAGACATTCATATATCCGTCCATCATTTCTTTGTGAATTGCTTATCCAGTCTCTCTTCCCAATCCTTTCTAACCTCCTCTGATTGATGCAAAATTTGATATGCTGTACTAATTATTCCTTTTTTAAATGGCAGCTTCTGTTGTAAATTCTACTAAAAACTCTACTAGTGCTGGTCTTTCGTTTAGGACCCCCTATTTCTTTCTCTTTCCTTTCCCTAGCAAGGAATGACAGAGTATAGAAAATCTTTAACCTGCAGTCCAAATAAATTCTTGGTGTCTTCCCATTCTATCATCTCTCCCCTCTATAGTTATTTGCTCCCAATAGTTTGGTTCCTTTGCCAGTTTTCTCAGATAAATTCCACCCCCCTTACCTATTGTCTATATCCCTAACTCCAGTCATCCCCATCGGCAGAAACTCCATTCTTCATTCCCATGTTGGCTTAGTTCTTAGGATACTTTCTGCTACTTTATAGATATAATATTCTGTATGATTACCGTTATTCTCCTTAAAAGCCTGCATACAAAATCCCAGTCTCTCCTTGTTTCCGAGCTTCTCCCCTGTTTCATCATCATTCCCTTCCACTCTGAATGATAGTTTTCTGCTTGTGCTATGTATAGGAGCCTTAACTGTGTAGCTCTGAAATACCCCTTCAAATTGGGTAATCCCAATCAGACCTGTTCTACTGGAAGAATCAGCTTATCCCACTTGATTCTTGCCATCTTCCCCTCCCAGATAAAGTCCTTCAGCTTAATATTAATTGCTATCCACAACTTCCCCTCTGGTTGATAGAAATATGCATGACCTGTACATATGACTAATGGGACTAAAACATTTTAACTGCTTATATCTTACTATCCATATTACAAAGCTTCCCAGTATTCGTATTATCTTTTGTTTAGTCTCTTCCACATATCCTTGGCTGCCACACCAGAATAATTTTTAATCCATACTCCTAAATACTTATTTTTAATATGTCCCTATAAATGTGGATATTTCTGAACCAATTCATATGTGGGTAAATAATTTACCTCTCTTGCCTTTGGTTCAACTTCATTAATTTTGTATCTCGAAAAGATATGAAACTGTCTCAAAATATTCCACTACACTGTAATGTCTCCTCCTGGTTTTGTCAGGTATAAAATTATATAATCTGCAAATACAGCCAGCTTTTCTTCACTACCATACCAATTATATCCTTGAATTTCTGAGTCCCTTATTTTCTTTGCCAATGGTTCTAAATATAATGCAAATAAAGGGGACAGGACATCCCTGCCAGGTTCCTCTGCTCACACAGAAATTATCAGAGAGGAACCCACCCACTTTAATTTTCGCTTTCGATCTCTCATATACCCTCCTAATCAACTTTATAATTTTTTCAGGAAATGCAAATGCTTCCATTGCCCTGCTCAAAAAGTCCCAGATACTCTGTCAGATGCTTTCTCTGCATCAAGACCAACCAACAACAATGGTATTTTTTTTACATTCTGCTCTCATCAATGTTCTGTTAATATTGTCAAACATTTGCCTCCCCTCCACAAAACCACACTGATCCACAGTTTATCAATTTTGGCATTACCTTTGCCATTCTTTTAACCATTATAGACATGAACACTTTATAATCATGGTTTAGTACTGGAATGGGCCTGTATGAAGCTGGATCTGATCGATCTTTACCCTCTTTAGGCATTACAGCTAACTCTGCTTTCTTCCAGGATATTGGTAGTTCTCCTCCTCTTAAAATACTGTTAAACAAAACCTTACAGGTCTTTATCAGTTTTTTCCCTCCTAGGTTCCAAACTTCCACAGGAATGCCATCTATTCCTGGGAACTTTCCTGTAGATTGGTTAGACATCACAATTTTTATCGCATCTCCTCCTACCCTAACCGTTAATAATTGAGCATTATCGACCTCTAACCTTGGCATATTTCATTCTTCCATAAACATTACCATTAAGTTCCCTACTTTCTTGTAATGAAGAGGAGTGTGAAATAAAAAAAAAAACACCTGGTGAATGGGAACTGGTTCTGTAGTTCCCTAATGGAACAACAACTTCAGAATGGGGAAAAATAGAGGTTGTTGGTTTGGGGGCACTTGAAGAATATCCAAATGGGTTGGAGGAAAAAGTTTGTAACCTTTCTCTATTATGTTGAGGAACCACTGGGTTGAAAGTTTCAGTCCATGCAGGGAGGGAAAGAGAAAGCTTGTTTGACAGAAAAAGAAGTGATAGACCAAGATGTGTGTGCGTGCGTGTGTGTGTGTGTGTGGGGGGGGGGGGGGGTGCAGATGGTCACTAACTGGCAGATTTGTCTGCTAATGAACATTTTGGTCCTTTGAAGTTGTGTTTGAGTTTTCCTGAAATTTCTTTTTGGCAAACATTTTATCTTTTTGCTGTTTCTGTTCTTTTGAAAAAGGAGCCAGCTTTAGAAGAATAATTCCTCTGGGACTCTGGAACAGCAGAGAGAAAAATCTGTTTAAAATTATGCATGATCTTGTCACTCCTGCAGACTTTTACGATTTTTAGCAGTAACAGGTCCAGAGAGTATTTTTACCTAGGAGGCATCCAGCAGTTTAGATCTGACATCTTCAGGTAGACTGTAGTCTCAAGAGTATCTTAAGACAGACCCGGTAGCAGCAGCTCTGGAAAATGCATCAGCAGCATCCTAACTGCATTTATTAGAGTGCCTTAACTACTCTGGTAAAAGAATTTACCACAGACAATACGGAATCATTATCAGGCTCAGGCATGTCAGTCAATAGACTATTCAAGTTTCCTATAATAAACTAAAGATGCAAGACAACTTGAGTCGGATAGTTTATAGCTTGGAAAGAAAGTATAACTGAGGTGCACACCTTCATTCTGTACCTATGCAAAGCCCTTCTGTACTCATCACTGTGCAAGACGTTAGGAGATGGAAGTACGTGGCTGGCTTATCAGATTCCACAGAAATTACTGCAAGGTCTAAAGAAGGATTTTTATAAAGGAATGTGTCCGTGTCTGAAGTCTTGTAAAACTTTACTGGTTTCTTGAGTGCTGGAGGTTTAGATTCTTGGTTTAAAGAAGTTGTGGCAAAAGCATTATGCAAAGCTTCTAAGATCAGAGGAATAGCAAGTTTGAGTATTGCCATATATAACAAGTCATTGAATCTTTCCTGCATATTAGACACATGCTTACCTTCCCACTCAAAATGCTACATCATTTTTAACAAGGTGTCTCCAGATGAGAGTTCCTCTACAGGAAAGTCTGGAGACTTGGCATTCTCATCTTCCAAATCATACAAAAATAGTGAATAAATCTAAGAATAAGCTAAAGAATATACCTCAGGTTCTGAAGCTTCCCCATCAGAAAAGGAATCTCTGCTGCTCTTGTTAGAGGAGGAAGATGAAAAAGATGGGGGGGAACAAACAGGCTTTGGGGACATAATTGCCTTAAAAAGCCCCTGGGAGAAATCACACTACTACTCCTGATGGCCCCTCATAGCAGAAAGACTAGAATACAAAGAATGTTTCATCTTCTATTTCTTTTACTTAGGAATGTCAACTTGAACACAGCTGGGAAGATCTTACTCCCAACATAACATGATAATGGTACTTGGAACTTTGCAGATCAGTCTGAGGAAAGCCCTCAGGTCCCTCGGATATAAGGCATGGCTCCCCCTTCGTAGCCAAACCTGCCATCAGATCGGTCAAGCAGGACATGCCAAGATGCTGTGCCTTATCAGCCTCCAATGGGGGTTGTGACAGTGGGAGCAGTGGAAGAAATGGGCAGTCGGAGCTCACAAAGTGCCAGAGCAGTGCACCGCAGGTATGACTGGAAAACACACTTCAGGCTTCAACTTCTTGAGATTCTTTTTTTTGGCTGCTAAAGGATGTCTGACTGTGAAGATTCAGAGGATGTCCTACCCTGCTCAAGCTCCTTAAGTTTCTGGTTTTCAAGCTATATTTTGAGGGAAGATAAGCAATTCCTTAATGTTTTAGGCACAAAACAGTGACACATGCAGCACTATTCATACTTATGACTGGGTCCTAAGCAGAATAAACATTCAGTGCAGCTATCTTTGCAAGGTATTTGCTGCATACCATCACATTTACTTTTCTTAGCTGACAAGAAAAATACATTTTTTGTCAAAAATAATGGAAGGAGAGAGGAAGTTTCTGGAATGGAGATGTTATCTGCCCCCACACAATAGAAAATTGTACTATTTGGGTTAGCTGCAAGAAAATTCTGAGGCTTTTATGCCTGCACATCCCTTATGTACTGCTTTACAATCTCACACGTGGGGACATATACTGGATGTACAGCTCAAAAGAAAGGAGCTTAACTTTAGTATGTTATCTGGATGTACAATATCCAGGATACTTCCCGTATGCAATGAATACTACTACAGTGATTAATGAAGAGCATCTATGATGATCCACAGGGAAGCAGAGTGCAAGAAAACAAAACAAAAATACTTTAAAAACTAAAAACTTGCATAAACAAAAATAAAAAAAAAAAAAAAAAAAAAAAAAAAAAAAAGAATTTGACTGGCATACACGAGCTCCGTGCTAAAAATGCTGGTTTATTGAATGTTAATACACAAGGCACAGCAAAACACTACGACTAAAGCACTTTCACCTCAACAGGCATCATCAGAGTGATGTGCTTTCATTCACACACCTTAAATACTATACATCACTTCCTCTTTTCCAGTGCCTTCAAAAATTTTAACCTTGCCATACCTACACATTTTCAATTCTGTTGATAATTTCACTTAAGTCAAGGAATCCAGACATAAAAAAATGCAAGAATTAAAAATAATGAAAAATAAAGAATAAAACTTCACAAAACTGTAATAGTAACAGACTTTAACATCAAATATATGTACTGCTGTGGTTCAGTTTTACAGAACTGGCAAAATCACAAACAATATTCCTAAAAATGTTTCTGAAAACAGTAATTCCATAATGCTTACAAGCATGTCCATGACCAGTTTTCTCTTTTGTTTTAACTCACTGGCTATAGAAATTCTTTTTTGTTTTGTTTATACAAGAGTGCAAGGAAACACTGGTACTATCAGTGGGTCTTAATGCACAGAAAGCATTCGATATAGTAATCTGGAATTTTATGATTAGGGCAATAGTATCATTTGTGTTTCCTGATAGAATAAATAGTGTTAATTATGAAGATATATGATGGTCAATAGCCAGATCTGATGTGGAATCGTTCCTCCCTAATATGCTGATCATAATTAGGCAGGAGTATCCTCTTTCTCTTTTGTTACTTGCTTTATATATTTATAGCCACTGGCTGAGATAATAAAGGACTCAAATTCAGGGATGTAAGTGATACGGTGACCAAGAAAAGTTAGCTTTATTTGCAGATTATATTTTTTACTTGATAAATGTGAAAAAAATACATTTCGGTATAGTGGAATATTTGGGTCGGTTTCAAGTCTTTTCAGGGTATAAATGAAAATGAAGGTTATAGCAGCAAACAATGTGCACACACCAGAAAGTACAGTTGTGTACACTTACCATAAATGTAGATGTGCAAGTGTATTCACTGTTGCAGTCATTACATGTGGGTTGTCAGGGGTATAAAACATGCAGCCGATGCCATTACATCAGTTTTTCTTGCCCCAGATGTTAGGTGCCCCCACAAAGGGAAGCAATTATATGTTATGCTACACCTCCATCAAAAAGCAAATACACCAGAAAGCTTAAAACAAGAAGCAAAGACAGAGCCAAGAGAAGTCAGGGGGCTGGAGGGAGGGTAAACCACGACTGCAGCAGTGAATTCACTCGAACATCTACATTTATGTTAAGTGTACACAACTGTACTATGTTCTTCATGTTTCTCTTTGCCGTCATTACATTTGGGTTGATTCCCAAAGCTAAGGAAGGGAGGAGGAAGTTAGAGAGCATTAGGGCCAGCTATTAAGCCATGCAAAACTGCAGTGGCATAACCAGCTCTGGATTTAGAAAAAATAGGCATGTGGTAATGCTTGGTGAAGGTATGTACAGAGCTCCAGGCATAAGCTAAGGAAGGGAGGAGGACGTTTGAGAGCATTAGGGCCAGCTATTTAGGATGTCCCTGGGAGGGACCCCTCTGAGAAAGGCTGTAGAGGTAGATGCAGCCCTGGTGGAATGTGAGCTTATAACCTGTGGGTTAAGTTTTCCATGGTGCTTATAGCAGAAATGAATGCAATGGGCTATCCATTTAGAAATGGTTTGCTTTGAAATGGCCTTCCCCTTTGCCCCTGCAGCAAAGCCAACTAGCAGCTGTTCAGATTTTCTGAGAGGCTTAGTCCTGTACAAATAAAATCTAATTTGTCTGTGCACGTCCAAAGAGTGCAGAATTCGTTCTCCTTTGTTTTGTGGATTCGGGAAAAAGGTAGGCAAATGAATGGACTGATTTAGGGCCACACTAGACACCACCTTGGGCATAAAGGAAGGACTGGTCCTGAGGGAAACCCTGTCTGCATGGAAGATAATGAAGGGCTCCACTGCCATGAGGGCCGGTAATTCAAACACTCTTCTTGCTGAAGTGATAGCTAGAAGGAAGGCTGTTTTCCAAGAAAGGAATTTCAACTCTGCAGTTGCAGCTGGTTCAAATGGGGGGAGAGTGAGCTTTTCCAATACAAAGTTAAGGTACCAGGTTGGAGTATGGGCTCGCTTGGGGGGGGGGTCAAATTTTTAGCCACTCTGAGGAATTGCTTTAACAGGGGGTGAGAGAAGAGGGGTGGTTCAGTATTATAATGTGCTGAAATGGCAGAGGCATGAATTTTAATTGATGAGAAGAATAGGCCCTTGTGGAGCATTTCTGTTAAATACTGAAGAATATGAGGTAAGCTGGGCACCGTAGTGCCCATATCCTGGGTCTGGATCCAGGAACAGTATCTTTTCCACTTTTCAGCATAGGATTTTCTAGTACTAGGTCTCCTTGCTTCCAGAATGACATCTAGCACCTGCATACTGAGGGATGCTATTGGAGAGCTCAAGGAATTAACCAGGCTTCAAGGTTCTGGGTTTGAAGCTGAGGGTGCAGAATCTGGCCCACCTGCTGGGGCAGCAGGGAAGGTGTCTGAGGTAGGTGCCATGGATCCAGCAGTATTATGCTGCGCAAGAGGGGGTACCAGTGCTGGCGAGGCCAGTCTGGTGCAATAAGTATTGTCCTTGGTTTGTCCTGTTTGATCTTTAGCAGAACCTTCGAGAGGAGAGGCAGAGGGGGGAAGGCATAAACAGAGAGGCTTTCCCAGGTAAAGGACGGGGCATCCACTTTCCAAGCTCGACTGTGGGGAGTCCTTGTGCAGAATTTGTCCAATTAGTAGTTCTGGGGGAGGCAAACATGTCTATCTCTGGAGTCCCCAATGTGTTCCTCAAGAGGTTGAATATTTTTGGTTCCAGTTTCCATTCATGTGGGCCCATGAGATTCTGTTTAGGGCATCTGCCAGTAAACTTAGCTTGCCTGGCAGGAACTGAGCTTGTAGGTGCACTTGGTAGCTCAAGGCTGTGTTCCACAGAGCCATGGTTAGTCTGCAGTAAGGGTACGAATGGGTTCCCCCCTGCTTGTTTATGTACCACATAACTGTTGTGTTGTCTGTCTTTACCAATAATTGTCCTGAAAGGATGTGATCTTTGAAGGCTGTCAGGGAATTCTGTACAGCTAACATTTATGTTTGGTTGATATGCAGGTGCATCTGACTCGGGTTCCATTTGCCCTGAATGCACTGCCCTGCCAACTGAGCCCCCCATGCATAGTCTGATGGGTCTGTTGATAGGGTTTGGGCGGCAGGGGGTAGACTGAAAGGGAGCCCCTTGTTGTGGTGGCAGGCCTCAGTCTACCAAAGGAACTCAGTCTTTATACAAAGAATGATAGGAATCATTGATTCCAGGTCCTGATAATGTTGACACCATAGGCTTTTTAGATACCATTGTAGTTTCCTCATATGTAGTCTTGCATATGGAATTAGTAAAATGCAAGAGGCCATGTATCCCAGGGCTTGCAAAATTTTCCTTGTAGACAGCTGGGTCTTTGTGGACAGTAGTTTGAAGTAGGTTGTCAAATAAACTTGTTTCTCTGGCGTGAGGTAAACCATCTGGGAAGTTGTGTTCAAGCTTCCTCCCAGGAATACAATCTGGTGGCAGGGTACTAGATGAGATTTCTTTTCGTTTATGGTGTACCCCAGTGAGGTTAGAAGTTTCTTTACAAATGCCAGATGTTTTAATAGCATGTCCTGGCTTTCTGCCTGAATCAGACAATCGTCCAGGTAAGGGTATATCTGAATATTTCTCTGCCTACAAAATGCAATGGCTGGAGCTAGACACTTTGTGAATACCCTGGGCATAGTAGATAAGCCAAAGGGAAGTGCAGAGAACTGAGTGCATGGAGCCTGCCCGGAAGCATAGGAATTTCCTGCAAGATTCCCTTATTGGAATGTGCAGGTAAGCATCCTTTAAGTCTAAGGTTGCCAACCAGACATCTTTGCCTAGCACAAGAAGCAGCTGTTGAAGTGTCAGCATTTTGAATTTTGGGATTACCAAAAAGGTGTTTAAAAAAGAGAGGTCCAGGATAGGACACCAGGAGCTGTCTTTTCTGGGTGCCAGGAAAAGTCTTGAATAAAAACCTTGTCCCCTTTCTTCTGCTGGGACAGGTTGAGTAGCCCTGATACTTATAAGAGAGAGAACCTGCTGTTGAGCCTCTGCCCACTGATTTACGGGTAGGTCTGGCCAGCCTTTTGGGGTTGGTAGGGTGAGGAAGTGGAATCTGTATCCTTGGAAAACTATATTTAAAACCCATTTGTCCTGGGTAATGAGTTCTCAGTTTTTTGCATGCAGGGCGAGCTTTCCTCCTAAGGGAGCAGGCAGTTGAGCAGGGCTAGGAAGGATTAAGGTTAAGTCATTGTGACATTTTTCCGTAGGGGGGTGTCTTACTACTTTCCTGCTTTGGAAGTGGGAGCCCCCCACTGCTTAGGCCTGTGTGTAGCCTCAGACTATAACCCAAGTGGTCTGCTGTTCCTGGGTTTGGACTGAGAATGCCTGGAAGAGACTGGAAAGGGCCAATTCTTTGAAGGCCAATTCCTACTAAATCTGTGAAGCTGTACTTGCAGGAAATCTTTAACAGTTTGCATAGATTTAGCTTCTTCCTCCATCTTTTTGAGGACGACTTCTGTTCTGCTTTGTTGCCAAACAGCCAGTCTTGGTTTAAGGGAGCATCCAGTAATTTAGCTTTAACATGATCTGGCAAGTTTTGCTCCTTAAGCCAAGCATGCCTTCTAAGTACAGACACAGTGACAGCAGCCCTGCAAGATGCTTCTAAAGAGTCAAAGCCACACTGCAAAGTATGTTTACCAACTTGTTCAGCAGAATGCATTAAATCCTGTAATTCTTTATGTTCAGCAGAGTCAGGAATCAACATAATTTTCTGTTTAAGTAGACCCATAATATGCTGCTGATACTTTAACATATGAAACTGGCAATTTAAGGCCCTAATGGCCAAAGTAGCAGAAGTGCATATCTTCTTACCCCCATCTGTCCAAGGCCCTAGAATCTCTATCAGAGGGAGTAGGATTTTTGGCAGCAGTAGCCTTAATGCCCTTTGGTCCTTGGGAAATGGTCTCTGGAGCTGCAGTAGGATTCTTGAAGAGGAACTTGTGAGAGTCAGGTACTCTGTAAAACCTATCAGGTTTTCTGGGAGCTGGCATTAAAGTGTCTGGGGACAGGTTAGATTCCAAGATGGCATCATCTACAATGTCCAGAACAGGAGGGATAGCTAATGGCCTGTGTTGAGGGAGAAGTAAGAATTTCCTAAGCCTCTTTTTGGAGTCAGAGTAATCCTGGCTTTCCCAGCGGAAATGCTCACTAAGAGTGTGCAAGGTTTCACCAAAAGAAAAATCTTCTGGAGGGGAAGCAGAGGGAATGGAATCCTCTGCATCAGAATCCTCATAGGTAGATAAGGGCAAATCCTGGTAATCAGAAGAAACAGAGATTTCAGAATCCTGATCAGAAGAATCAAAAGGAAAATCAGTTCTAGGTCTCTTAGAGGGGGAAGGCTGGATTCCCCTAAATAAAGTAACAAGGTCTTCAGCCATTCTAAACATTTGTTTTTTTAGACATATGGGCCTGACCATGCGGTTTGGACATTGGTTTTCTAGCTGTGGGTCGAGTTTTAGGCCTGGATGAAAAAGATAGCGTCGGTTTAAAATGCAAATCTGTAGGCCTGAATACACCCTCAGAAGCCAGTGCCTGCACAGCAGCTCTGGACCAAGGTAGAGACATCTGCAGGTTCCATAGTCGAAGAAGCATCTCGCGGCATACCGGACTCCGAATGGGTTTCACTTGAGGCCTGCGAATCTGAAGTAGTGGGTATCAGGGGCTGCGAAAGTGCCTCGCTGAATACCGGCGAACTGGTGACTAGCTTAACGGAAGCGTCGTCGGCAGTTTTGGACCTATGCGGTCTGTCTTTATCCTTACGTTTTTTCGGAATTTCAGTAGTCTGGTGGCTTACCAAAGCCATTTCTGGATAGTTAAACTAAGTACCAAAATAATTTGCTGCAAAACTAGACCGATGACGAATAGTTCGGGGGTTGAATAAGGCACAAAACCAACAGCGAGTGACATCGTGGTCTGGGCCTAAGCAAGGACTGCAGTACGAATAAAAATCTTTATGAGGTATTTGCTTTCCACAGGTAATACAATTGTTAACTTTTACTGACATCAGTTAAGAGCAAGAAAAAGGATCCCCAATGGGGTACTTAGCTTTTTTGAAGACTTCGGTTCTGAAACTTGAAAAAGAAGATTTCAGAAGTCTGCCGACTGGCACTTGTGAACTGCTTCTGCTTCGGGCACTGCATGGCAAGAAAGACTGATGTAATGGCGTTGGCTGCATGTTTTATACCCCTGACGACCTGACGTCATGGAAGAAGAGACAGCATCCAATGCAGGAATCCAACACTCTGGTATTCAGGCTGGCTGAGGGCTACCTGCAGGAGGATAACCCAAATGTAATGACTGCAACAGTGAAACACGAAGAACATCTGGTTTAGCAAAGAGGGACATGGTAAGATAAAGTATTAAAATGAATAAACTGAAAAAGGATTCTATTAAGGCAGCTAAAGATATGTGGGAAGAACCTAAACAAAAGATAATATAAACACTGAAAAGCTGGAAGCTCTTGATTATGGAGATGAACAGTAAGATAGAATTAATGAAAACGTTAGGGAAATTCAAAATGGAACTAAAACATTGGAAGCAATATTGTACATAATGTAAATAGTGTGTGAAATGTATAATGTTTTTGCAAAACAATAAAAATGATTATTGAAAAAAAAGAATTAATGAAAACGTTTCAATTCCCTTCATTTTTTATACAAGTCAGGCATATTTGATCAACCAAAGGAGAAATTAATAAAAAGTTGAAAGATGTTATTCAGAAGAGGACAAAAGTGAAGTGGGATAAGACTATTCTCTTCACAGAACAGGGCGGTTTAGGATTACTTGATCTGAAGAGATACTTTAGAGCTACCTAGTTAGGGCTCATATATATAACACAAGCAGACATTTATAAATCAAGGTGGAAAGGGATAATAATGAAAGGGAATGAAGTTCAAGAAATAAACAAAGTATGATTCTGGATGCATATCCTTAGTGAGAACAACCACTACACAGATTATAATATTCATAAAGTAGCAGAAGGTTTTCTAAGACTCATAAGTACTAGGCTAGTGCTCAAAATAAACTATCCCGTTTGGTTAGAGATTTGACTTACCCATCACTGGTCGATAATTATATATTACCCACTAATGAGGTCATACCACAGATAATTTGAGGGGACCCATGCAGGATAAAGCATTTAAGACCTGCCACTGTCCGTTATTAGCACAGGAAACAGTCATGGGGTACATTTTCTGTTTCCCGTCCATAAATCTAAGTTGTGCTTGAATTTGGACATGGATGAACTTTGTTTTATGTGGATGGGGACTCTGTTCCACAGCAGTGGCATTCTCTACAAGATATACATGTCCCTCCAAACCATTCTGTTGATGTTGCAGAAAAGGTTTAGATCCCTAAATAGAGTAATTCTGATGTCATTTGACTTTCTGATGTAAAGTAAATCCATCAGGAATGAGTCAGAATATGCCTTGTATGCCATATAAAGGCTACCTCAGTCTGTATGATACACAGTATAGTGACAGGGCTTTGAGTTGGTCCAGGTAGTACATGTTGCTCAGGCCTTGTATCCGTTTAGTAAGGTATCATTGTGGACATTCCAGTTGTTGCATGTCTGGACAGATGCATAACAAAGGAGGCATTATATTCAATGTCAGGCATAATGAGGGTTGAGTAAAGGGGGACAGTGATATCCCCAGATCTAGACACAATCCTTTGTTTATAAGATGTGCAATATAGGAGGGGCTTTCTTACAATAACAAACACCTGTTGGTCAAAAGTTAGGTCACTGCCCAAATAAGTTCCCAAATCCGAACAACTGGGTCAACTCTTAGAGGTGTATTTCCAATATGGTAATTCCCTTGGGTAGATGACTTCCCAAAGGATACAAAATTGTATTTTTTGGCATTTACCTTCAGTTCATGACTTTGGCACTAGTTATTTACTTTAGACAAACCTTCCTGCAGGATATCCAAGTTTTTTGGAGATTCAATAACTGCTCCTAGCTTGCAGTCATCTGCAAACTTAGTCAGCTAGAGCTCTTTTGTACTGGTATTGGCTTTTACTTCAGAAAAGTAGATGCCAAACAGGAGAGGTCTCAGCACAAAACCTTGGTGGACTCTACTGGCGATTGGTCTCTCTGTGGAGGCATCTTCCCTTATTTTGACTATGTGTGTCTTACTTGTGAGCCAGTTGACAATCCAGCAGGTGACTTAGGAGTTTATTCCCAAATTATTTAATTTTATACAATGTCCACATGGGGAATTGAGTCAAAATCTCTGGCCAGGTTCAGGTATACTGGGTATACCATTTTGCCTTCATCCATTGCTTTGGTAGCCTTTTCAAAAAAATTCACTAGGTTGAGTAAACATTACCTGCCCCTGATGAATCCAAACTAAGATGGGTCCAGTGTTTGGAGGTTCCCTATGTCCTGATTAAGACATTCACTTTGAAAGAAAGCAACTACCAGTTGCATTATGTGTTCTAATGAAGTCTTAGTTTTCTGTTTTTAAGCCGTCTTTATTTTTCTTTTAAATTGTGTATGGCTGTTTTACAAGTCTTTACTTGGAATTTATTGACAAGTCTCTCCATGAATTTGCATGCTGGTCAAACTTACGGGTCTGTGGAAGGTACTCCTTTATGCAGAGGAATGGCTATAGCTGTTCTCCATTTGCTTGGTACAAAACTTGTATGGAGGTTGAGACTAAACAGTGGTGTTACAGGTGTGGCTAAATCATGCTTCATGCAATTTAAGATGCAGCCAGGAATATTGTCAGGACCCATTGATGCAGAATGTTTACCTTTTGACAAGACTTTGTTTTGTATGATAGCTGGAGGTGAGTCATTTTCAAGTATATCTTGAGAGATGTACGGAGTGGAGAAAGGGGTAAAGTTGCATCTAAATTCATCAATTAGTATGTTCTCTAGAACTTCAGCCGCAGTGTAGGTAACATCATTCACAATCAGCTCAGCACATTGCTGTGTTGTGCTTTTGAGTTTATGAACATAACTAAAAATGCCTTATGATTGCCTTTGACTTTGGTAGCTATTTTAGCTTCAAACTTGGCTTGGTGGATTTTAAACTCGAGTTTGTTTATTTCAGTGACAAGGGCTCTAACATTATGGGAATTACTCTTCATACTTTCGGTCAATTTTTTTTTTCCTTTTATTACAAAAATTTGCTGATATTATGGCTCCATCATGTGAGTTTGTTTCTGTGGTTTCCCATGCACTTGATCCTGTGGGGAACAGCTGCATATATGCACTGCTTACATGCTTGTATAATGTGGTCGTGTACATTTCTGCATACTCGGAGGAGTTAACTTGGCTTTGTTGGGCTTTATTGCTTGCAAATGTATCACTTAGGAATAGGTAGTTTGTCTTAAAGAAACTTCTGAAGGTACCTTGGGTGGAAGAGATCTCTAGTTTCAGTTTTATTTTGAAGGAGCCTGCTTTATGGTCAGATCTACCAAGTGAGAAAGTTACGCAAAGGATGGTCCAAGAAGCTCCTATATTAGTAAGGACAAAATCCAAGATGTCATTCCCTTCAGTGGGTACTCTGACTAATTGTTCCATTGCATTTGTATTGGCAAAGACGAGGAACCTCTGTGCTTGTGCACTAGTGGTGGTGTAGGTTTCACATTCTATAGCTGGATAGTATAGCTCACATAGGAAAATGGTATTGGGTTTAATACTCAGTGATTATAGCTCCTGCACACAAGCATTGTGGCTTTCTTTTGTCATAGTGGGAGTTCTACAGCTAGCTAATATATGGTATGAGATATTTTTTCTGGTTTTTCGGACATGAAGAAGCTCTAGTGCTTCATGCTGCTTTACCAGCCCTGTGAGTCTCTTCTGGATGTAGACCAAGACAACTCCACCTTTTTTCCCTCCTGCACATTAGTTGGTCTAAACGTGGGGAAGACATTACAGCCCTGCAAACCCAGAGTGCTCTCTGGTATTAAACCATATCTCATTCACTAGACAGACATCAATGTCTTCCAGAGTAAGCAGGGCTTTTAGAGAATGGAGTTTCTTCTTCAGGCTCCTAGTATTGATCAGCTGCACCTTCATATTTTCCATTGCTTGTTTCATTATGTTGGTGGGTTTTCCTTGTTGGTATTGCCTAAAAAAGGCACTATAGGGAGGAGAATATCTTTGCCAATAATCAAAACCCTAAAGGGGACAGATGCAAGCTATCCCTGGTGAAGTAGCATGATCTTTCGATCAAATCCTCCCAGGCTGACAAATATTGGATGCCCTTTGAATGACACCAAAAACTAAGCCATTTACTGAAGTCGATTATTTTTTGCTCATATTCCAGTATCATCCTTGGAGAAGGTAGAATGCTGCTCAATGCTAGGATCATACCTGCCCTTAGACACAGTCTGAGAGCTCCTTCGTATAGTCTGGGGAAGTACACCTCAAGGCATTGACACCAGCATGACAGAATCATACTGGTACTTTTTCAACAACTTGAGTATATGTTTGATCAAACAAATCCTGGCAACAGACAAGTAACTAACCATCACTCTTTCTTTCTCAGCTTGGTAAAAAGCACATTGCCTTAAAATGGAATCACCTATGATAAGAATGTTTGGTTGGACTGATGCCTGCTTTACAGGCTCAGGCTCAGCATCTGTGACTTTGGGACTATTTGTGCTATGTGAGAAAGTAGGCTTAATACTCTGAGTGTGCTTTGTGCCTCCCCTGTGTTTTTGGAGATCTTTGAGGTTTAGGCATGTTAATTTTAAGTACCTCAGCATATGATGGATTGTGTGTATTTTGAGGGCCTTGGAAAGGTGTAACGCGTGGTGTACTGCTGATGACTTTGGTGTTCGAGTTTAGTGTGTGTGAGGTTTTTGCTTCCAAGGATATGTATGTATGTATGTATGTATGTACATGCTTAACATACCGTGTTATGCTGATTGAGTAATAAATGACTGTCAGACAGCATGTGACAGTTCTTATACTGCCTCAAGATACCCATCTCAATCAGGCTGGCTAAAAAAGATGTATGGAAATACTGGTCCATAATACTGACAGGAATAACTCTGGGGGCAGGGGTAACTACCACTGCTTGGATTTCTGGTTTTAGAATAATATTTGAGTGGAATTGCTACTCAGTACTTAACTTTCAGTACAAAACAACTAGCCTAGAAACCTCCTTCTGCCTCCAGAAAAAAAATCTCTAATTTGATACTAAAATCAGTGCAAGCAGTATCAGTACCCTGAACATTAAGCAATATTATCAAAGGTCATTAAGCCTTCTAAGTAGTTTAAGGGGAGAGGCTTTGCAAAGTTACACTGATGTGCATATTGTCAACAGGCAATAAATAGGGAGAGGGAGGGAATTATGTTGTCAAATGAACAAAAGGGGCAGGCAACAGATGCACTAGGTTTATGAACACAGCTACAACAGGGTGAGTGGGAGGGAAAACAGTTATACTCTTAGTTCTGGCCTAGAACTGCTTTAATGCAAAGACAAGTCCTGAACTATTCTGACACACACACCCGGTACATAAGAATGAAACTAGGGTTTAACAACACAGTTAGACTGCTTAAACAGCAAAAATGCAGTGTAATTACGTACTGGAATTACTAATATAGGCTTAAAGACCTTAGCTAAAGTAGATACAGACTGTTAAAATGAATTTAAAATCAGATCAAGAAATGACAGCACATATCTGTCTTTCTCTGTCTAAAGGAACTATTACAATGCCAACATGGAAATGGAAAAAGAAGGTTTTAACAACTAAAATGACTGAAGAAGAACTATAGGAAATAGGCAACAGGAGGCTAGAATTTACTGGAGAAAATTAGCTGTGGAACCAAGGTATTGGAAGCAAATGACTTCCAAGATGGCTGCACATTTAGCAACTTAATTCTGGCTCTCCCAGTATGAAAACAGAAACTTAGCAAAGAAAGCCAGTGGACCTAGATTTCTGGGTAAATTTCAGTAACTGACTAGTAATTGCATTGCCTAGATGCCAGGAAAAAAGAAATATAAAGTACCTGAAGGAAAATCAGCTACAGAAGTTTAGGAAAAAAACAACTGACTGGGAAAAATACTGCAGTTGTTGAGAAAGAAGCAGTGCAAGTTCCAGACATGAATTCCAGTAACCTACAGGAAAGTATAAAGCAGCTGCATACCAACCTGATTAAAATAAACGAAACACTGATGGAGTATATCAAGACAAGTAATAAAAACCTGGAAAAAAATGGAAGAAGCTTTGAACAGACATTCAGATAAGGTAAAAGAACTGCAAAACTCAAAGGGTGAAACGAAGAAAAGGCTGTCTGAATATGAGACTGCACAAGAAGAGATGTTTCTAAAAATAATACCATTAGAGGACAGAGCATGCAGGGAAAAACCTTGGATTTTCTGATGTACCAGAGAAGCTGGAAGGAACAAACTGTATTAATTTTATGAAAATACAGATGGGTAACTGGACTGGTATTCCACAACAAGAGCTGTTAATTGAAGGGGCACAACATGTGTATGCTCCAATCCTGGGTAAGAGAAAACAACCCAGACCTTTAACAGTAAAAATGCAATCTTACCAACAGAAGGAGTTGATTTTGACAAAACTGTGGCAGAGGTACAAAGTACTAAAAGTAGGAGACAGCAGAGTGTGGAGAATGACTACTCATTGCACACCAGGCAGAAGAGGAATACATTTATTCCATTATATAGGGCATGCCGTGAAGCAGGTGGGAGAGTCAAACTGTTGTACCCAACGCCTCAAAATATTTTTACCTGGAGGAACAAAAACATTTTTTGACGAAGTACATGCTAAGGAAGAAATACAAGTTTGTCCAACAAAAAGTGAGCTGTGAAACAGAAGGAAATTCTGCTTTTAGTTCTTCTGGTAATAAAGACCACAGACTGTGTCAGTGAAACCTTCCCCAGTGTTTCAACATAAAATGATTGACAGAGGGAAAAACATAGAAGTTGACAACAAGAATCAAAAGTGCACTGGAGATGAAGCAGAGACAGGGTTTGGGAAATGGGGATGAACAGGAATAGAACAAAAGAATCTGGAAATAATTGGACTTTGATAAACTTGTAGGGGAGTCCAAAACATATGCCTTACTTCATTGTCATTAACATTTGGAGACTAAAATCAATAACCTGGAAATTGACAAATGTGGGATTACAAAGCAATAATTATATTTGTGAACCAGGACAGAACAAAATGATCTAGAAATATTGCACTTGTTTGGACAATGTTAGTCAAGAGAGGGGAAGAGGAGGAAGACAAGTTAACTAAGTAAAACACATTTTTTTCTTAACAGTGTTACTTCAGTGGTGCATGATTTTTTCTGCATGCTATAAAGTAGTTTTTTAAGTGTAATGGGGATACTAATGTAAATAGGTACTTCTATTTATTCTTTTTGTTTCCTTCTTTCTTCTCTCTTTCTCCTTGTTTAGTTTTAAAAAATGTAGGCACTGCAACAGAAAAGAAAGGGGGAATCTGGTTAAAAGAGCATGTCAAAAGAAAAATGAGTGTGCTTTTTTTTCATTTTTGCATAGGGGACGACTGAGCTAGCTTTATACAGTGACAAGACTTGACAGAAATCAAGTAAATGAAAAAGAATATTGAATATAAGGCCTTCTTTCTAGTAAACAGTCCTGTATTTGGTTCTCATGTCACTAGCAGACAATCTAATTAAGAGAAATGGCTTGGAGAAAATGTTTTTTGAAAGCATTCAAGTGTTTCCCATCTGGGAGAGCTATAAAGATAAGGCAAAACCAGATAGCACTTAATAGAATCACAGGGTCTTCCATGTGTCTTAGGTTCATAGGCAGGTACTAGGCTATCAGCCCGAGAGCTAAAGTAAGCCTAGCCAACAGTGTATTGGCTTCCACCACCCATGTAGTGTTAATATCCTGCCCCTCTATCAAGCAGAGCCCCAGACATGATCCCAGGGGTGAACTTCCAATCACCCATCCACTTAAAGGTTTTTCTTGAAGAGTGCTAATGATGAGCTCTGCTTGAGTAGATGGGAATTTTGTTTCAGAACATGGGAAGTCTCTGGGACAAGAATCAGTCCCTCCAGCATGTCAGATTTATTGTTGTGGTGAGGTTTAGGTCCCTAGAGCGTGTAGTACAGGGAGATTGGGATTTCTTTAAGTGGAACTTGTCCATCAATTCAGGGTCTGACATAGCTTTGTATGTCTGACAGAGGTCTCCTTGGAATAAGTGGTATGCGACCGAGTTGGGAGTTTCTTGAGCCGGTCGGCATAGGGCAACTGTTTGAGGCCAGCAGTCTTCTTGGTGAGGTACTTTTGAGGCATCTCCAGTTGTTGTAGGTGTCTTGTGAGGTACATCACAAGTGGGGCATAGCATTCAATGAGGGGTCTGATAAGTGATGAGTAGAGAGGGATGATGACTTCCTTTTTAATAGATGCAAACCCTTTTGTGATTAGGTGGGCCACATAGAAAGATTTTCAGACCACTGTGGCAATGCGGTTATCAAAGGAGAGGTTACTATCCACTTGGGTCCCAAGGTCTCTTATCACACTTTCTGTGTTAAGTGAACTTCCCCATATTTGGTAATTCATGGGTACTGTGTTTTTACCAAAGGGAATAACAATGCACTTTTTGGCATTTACCTTGAGGCCATGATTTTGGCACCAGGTGTCTGTCTCGGTGAGGCCCTTTTGCAGGATGTCTACGTCGGCAGGGAAATCAATAATGGCACCCAATTTGCAGTCATCTATGAACTTGGTTAGCCATAGACCCTGGGTGTTCGCTTGCACTTCGAAGAAGTATATATCGAACAGGAGAGGTCCCAAGACTGAATCCTGGGGCACTGCACTTGTCACTGGTTTGGAGTTGGATCTGGAGTCTGCAACTCTCACTCTGTGGGATCTGTCTGTGAGCCAGTTGGCCACCCATCTTGTGATGCAAGGGTTTATGTTAAGGTTGATGAGTTTATCTATGATTCCTGAATGGGGGATAGTCGAAGGTCTAGCGAGGTCCAGCTAAGTTGTGTGGACCACCTTGCCCTTGTCTGTGGCTTTGGTAACTGTTTCAAAAAAGTCTACCAGGTTTAGGAGACATGATGTACCCTTCACAAATCTGAATTGGGTAGCATCCAAAGTTTGGAGGTTCCCAATGTTTTTGTTTACAGGTTCCGTGATGATATGCTCCATGGCCTTGCAGACCAGGCTAATAGGTCAATAGTTCCCGGGGTCTGTGGTGGCTCCTCCTTTGTGGAGTGGGATAACCGTTGTGTGCCATTCATAGCCTGTGGTGAGGCTGTGATTGAACATGGAGTTTATGTGGGGGGCTAGTTCATTTTGGAGTTTGTGTAAGACGCAGCCTAGGATGTTGTCTGGTTCCATGGATGCTGTGTTTTTGGATTTAGAGAGTGTCGTTTTTACCTGATTGTTTGTGATTGATGGGGCTCTACAATCATCTGGTATAGCTATAGGCCCTTAGGGGGGTGTAAAGTTTGCACTGAACCTATCTTCCAAGATGCTGACAATATCAGTTGGCTCTGTATATTTTGTGCCGTTCTGTTGTAGCTTGGTGCAGATCTGGGTGTTGCCAAGGAGATTCTTGACATAGCTAAAGAATGCCTTGTGGTTGTCTTTGGAATCAGAGTCAATTTTTCTTTCAAAATTGGCTCGGGAGGATTTTATGAGAGATCTTAGTTTCTTACCGAGGCCCGTCAGGGAGTTCCTCCATTCATGGGTTTTTACTCTTTTGTGCAACAGTTTCTTTCTTCTGTTGTAGAGTTTGTTGATGGCAGGGGACCACCAGATTGGCTTCCTTTTTTTGGAGGATAGCATCTTGGCTTTGTTGGGGATAGCACGATCCATGCACTCATGCAGGTGCTTGCAAAGTGCATTTGTGTAGGATTCAGCAGTCGTGACTGTACTGACTGCATTATCCATCTGCAGGGGCGTTGCGAAGTTAGCCACCTCAGTTTTGAGCAGCGTAAAGTTCGCTTTGGAGAAATTTTTTACTATGGTTTCCTTGTGTGGGGGTGGGGGCGGGATGTGGATATCTAGGGTGATTAGTTTATGGTCTGATTTAACAAGCGAGGAGTTGATCTTGGGTGTTGAGCACCAGTCACCCATGTTGGTAATGACCAGGTCCAGAATATTGTTGCCCCTGGTGGGGGTGATGACAAGTTGATCCAGGGCATTACAGTTTATAAATTCCAGGAATTGTTGAGCAAGGGGGTTAGTACAAGAGTAGTTTTCCCAGTTTATGTTAGGGTAGTTGAAATCGCACAGTTTTATGGTATTTGGTTGGACCCTAACTTTTTCCAATGTCCCCAGGAACGAGGAGTGTGGGTCCTGGGTCATGGTGTGGGATTTATAACAAGCTACAATTTGGAATGCATTTTTGCCCTTGGTTAGTTGCACTTGGATGATCTTAGAGGCATCGTTTTTTGCAACTAGCCTGGCGGTGTAGATGTCCTTGATGAATATGGACACACCTCCACCCTTCGTGTTTCGATCCGGGTTTTGTGGCTGAAACGTGTGGTATGAATCATAGCCTGGTAGTGCTGGGGTGCTCTCAGGAGCCTTGAACCAGGTCTCAGTCACTGCACAGATATCTATGTTCTCCATTTTGAGGAGTGCCTCAAGTGACTGCATTTTGAGGTTTAGACTACTAGCATTGAGCAGCATTGCCTTCAGTTTATTGTCACCTGTAGTTCTTATGGTGGTGGGTTTGTCTTTTGAGCCATGCCTAAAAAAGGCACTATGGGGGGGCGGCAAGAGCCTTGGCCAATATCCTGAATCCCAGTGGTGACAGGTGCAGGCCATCTCTGGCGAAGCATCATGGTCTGTCAAGCATGTCATCCCAGGCAGACAGATACTGGATCCCCTTTGAATGACACCAGAAGCTTAGCCAATTGTTGAAGTTGATCATCTTATCCTTGTACTGTGGTATCATTCTTGGTGAAGGCAGGATGCTACTCAGGGCTAGGGTCATACCTGCCTGGGCTAACAAGATAGTACAGTTGTGTACACTTACCATATATGTAGATGCTCGAGTGTATTCACTGTTGCAGTCATTACATTTGTGTAATCTGCTGGCAGGTTGCCCTTAGTTGGCCTGTATATCAAAGTCTTGGGTCCTGCGTCGGTTGCTGTCTCCTCTTCCATAACGTCAGGGGTATAAAACATGCAGCCGATGACATTTTATTCAGTTTTTCTTGCCCCAGATGTCAGGTGCCCCCCAAATGGGGAGCAAAAATATGGATATATAAATAAACTATATATATATATATATATATATATATATATATATATATATAAATGCACTTTAGCAACACAAACTTTACCTTCATCTAAAAGCATATACACCACAAAGGCTTTAGAATATAGTGAAGGAAAGAAAAATTCTAGAAGAAAAAAGGGGGATGGCAGGTGGGTAACCAGGACTGCAACAGTGAATACACTTGAACATTTACATTTATGGTAAGTGTACACAACTGTACTATGTTCTTCGTGTTTCACTGTTGCAATCATTACATTTGGGTAGAATCCCAAAGCTATGGATGGGAGGATGGAACTAAATAGCATTAGGGGTGGCTATAAGGCCCTGCAGAACTGCAGTGGCAAAGCCAGCCCTGGACTTAGAGAAGAGAGGCAAATGATAATGCTTTGTAAAAGTATGATAAGAGCTCCAAGTAGCAGCTTCTAGAATATCTTTGGTTGGAACTCCTCTCAGTAAGGCTGCTGAGGTAGAGGCAGCCCTGGTGGAATGTGACCTGATTCCCTTGGGCACTGGTTTACCATGATGCAAGTAGCAGAAATGAATGCAGTGGCTTATCCACTTAGAAATAGTCTGCTTTGATACAGCCTTTCCATCTGATCCTGCAGCAAATGCCACCAGTAGTTGCTCAGTTTTTCTTAGAGATTTGGTCCTGTTTAAGTAGAATCTTAATTGTCTGTGCACGTCCAATGAATGCAGAATCTGTTCCCCCTTGTTCTGCGGATTTGGGTAAAATATTGGCAGGTGAATAGTTTGGTTAAGAGCCACACTGGATACCACACCTTAGGCATAAATAAAGGATTGGTCCTGAGGGACACCCTGTCCGGGTAAAATGTAATAAAAGGCTCCTCAGCCATGAGGGCCTGTAGTTCTAAGACCCTTCTTGCTGAAGTGATGGCCAAAAGGAAAGCTGTTTTCCAAGATAAAAACTTTATATCCGCAGTAGCTGCTGGTTCAAAAGGAGGTAGGGTGAGTTTTTTCCAGCACAAAATTGAGGTCCCATGCAGGAGTTGGTGATCTTCTGGGAGGCCTTAAATTTTTGGCCCTTCTAAGATACTGTTTTAGCTGAGGATGAGAAAAGATGGGAGGCTCCGTGTTGTAATGAGCCGAGATGGCAGAGGCATGGATTTTTATTGAAGAAAAAGATAGGCCCTTTTCAAGCATCTCAGTCAAGTATTGTAAAATCTGAAGGATATTTGGTTTTGCTGTGTCCAAGGTTCCAAGCACAGAATCTCTTCCATCAGCATTAGATTTTCTAGTACTAGGCCTTCTGGCTTCCAAAATGACATCCATCACAGATTTACTGAGAGATGATGTTTGAATAATTACATGAGCAGCCATGCTGCAAGGTTCAGAGTTTGGAGCGGAGTGCGCAGCAGAATTTGAATGTTCTGCTGAGACAGTAGATGAGATATTTGAAGGGAGTTGAGACATATTCCTTAGAATTGGGTACCAGTGCTGGCGAGGTCAGTCCAGAGCAATTAGGATCATTTTTGTTTTTTCCTGTCTGACCTTTAGTAAGACCTTGGAGAGAGGAGGCAGCGTAGACTGATAGGTTTTTCCAACTGAAGGATAGGGCATCCACTTTCCATGCTTGTCTGTGATAAGTCCTTGTGCAGAATTTGTTCAGTTGATAATTTTGGGGGAGAGGCAAATAGATCTATGTCTGGGCTCACCCATTTATGTGTTACCATGCTGAAGATTTGTGGATCCAGTTTCCACTCGTGCGGGTCCATAAGATTTCTGCTTAGGTCGTCTGACAGAGTATTTTGTTTTCCTGGCAGAAATTGAGCTTGAAGATGTACTTGGCAAGTCAAGGCTGTGTCCCACAATGCCATGGCTAGTCTGCAGAGGGGATAGGAATGTGTATCCTCATGCTTGTTTATGTACCACATAACTGTGGTGGTGTCCGTCTTTATCAGTAGTTGTCCTGGATGAAGTAAGTCCTTGAAGGCTGTCAGGGCATTCTGAACAGCTAGCATCTCTTTCTAGTTGATATGCAGATGCATTTGTTTTGGGCTCCATATGCCATGAATGCATCTCCCTGCCAGGTGGGCCCCCCAAACATAGTCTGATGCGTCTGTAGTTAGGGTTTGGGTGGCAGGGGCTAGAGTGAATGACAGACCCTTGTTTTGGTGACATGTCTCTGCCCACCAAAGAAGCTCCTGTTGTAGGCAGGGAATGAGAGGAATCACTGTTTCCAGACTGTGACAATGTTGACTCCATAAACTTTTTAGGTACCATTGAAGTTTCCTCATATGCAGTCTTGCATATGGAATTAATAGAATGCAGGATGCCAAAAACCCCAAAGCTTGCAGATTTTGTCTTGCAGATAACTAGGTTTTTGTTGCCATCTGTACTGTCAGCTGCCTGTCAGGTGCCAGGATCCGCCACATAACACATGCACTCAGGTCACTCCACAACAATTACAAATATGACTCTCATTGTCCATGTTGGTGTGAATGACCTGAGACGTACCTCCTTAGACTGCATGAAAAGGGACATGGAGGAGCTGTCCGATCTTGTAGCCCAGGCAGGTATGACCCTAGCCCTGAGTAGCATCCTGCCATCACCCAGAATGATACAACAGTACAAGGACAAAATGATTGACTTCAACAATTGGCTAAGCTTCTGGTGTCATTCTAAGGGGCTCCAGTATCTGTCTGCCTGGGATGACATGATCGACAAGCCACGATGCTTTGCCAGAGATGGCCTGCACCTGTCGCCCCTGGGATTCCGGATACTGGCTAAGGCTCTAGCCTTCCCTATAGTGCCTTATTTAGGCAAGGTTCAAATAACAAATTCACCACCCTAACAGGTACAGGCAAGAAGAATCTGAGGATATTGCTACTCAATGCTAAAAGTCTAAACCTCAAAATGCACTCTCTCAAGGCACTCCTTAAAATGGAGAACATCGACATCTGTGCAGTGACAGAGACCTGGTTCAAGGCTCCAGAGAGTACCCCTGCATTACCAGGCTATAATTCATACCACATCTTTTGGCCACCTAACCTGGACCAAAACACTAAAGATGGAGGCGTGTCCATATTCATTAAGGATATCCACACCTCCAGGCTAGTTGCATAATGCATCCGAGATTATCCAAGTGCAACTAACTCTGGGCAAGACCGCAATCCAAATTGTAGCTTGCTACAGATCCCCCACTATGCCCCAGGATTCCCACTCCTCATTTCTTAACACACTGGAAAATATTAGGGTACAACCTAACACCCTAATAATGGGCAATTTCAACTACCCTACCATTAACTGGGAAAACTACTCATGTACCAACTCTTGTGCTCAACGTTTTCTGGAATTCATAAATTCCAATGCCATGGATCAACTTATCCACACCCCCACCAGGGGCAGCAATATCCTAGACCTGGTTATTACCAACATGGGCAACCGGTGCTCCACACCAGAAGTCAATCCCTTGTTGGTCAGATCAGACCACAAGCTAGTCACCCTAGACATCCACATCCCTCCCCCACCACCATTAGGGAAACCACAGTAAAAAATTTCTCCAAAGCCAACTTCACGCTTCTTAAGACAGAAGTGGCAAACTTCACGACACCCATGCTGACGGACAATAGAGGTATGACTGCTGAATCCTACACAAATGCACTTTATAAGCACTTACACGAGTGCATGGATCGTGCAATCCCTAACAGAACCAAGATGCTATCCTCCAAAAAAATGAAGCCAATCTGGTGTTCCCCTGCCATAAACAAACTCTACAACAGAAGAAAGAAACTGTTGCAAAAAAGAGTAAAATCCCATGATTGGAGAAACTCCCTGGTCAGCCTCAGTAAGAAGCTGAGATCCCTCATAAAATCCTCCAAAGCTAGTTATGAAAACAAAATTGCCACTGACTCTAAAGACAACCAGAAAGCATACTATAGCTATGTCAAGAATCTCAATGGCAACACTCAGATCTGCTCTGAGTTACAGCACAATGGCACTAAATATATAGAACCAACTGATATTGCCAACATCCTGGCAGATAGGTTCAGTGCTAACTTTACCCCCCTGTCATCCTCTAAAGGGCCCATCTCTATACCAGAAGAATGCAAAGTTCCTGTAATCATGGCTGCACAGGTAAAAAACACACTATCCAAAGCCAAGAACTCAGCATCCATGGGACATGATGACATCCCAGGCTGTGTTCTACATGAACTACAGAACGAACTGGCACCCCACCTAAGTACCATGTTCAGTCATAGCCTCACCTCAGGCTATGTGCCCATGGAATGGTGCACAGTGACAGTTATCCCACTCCACAAAGGGGGAGCCACCACAGACCCCGGAAACTACCGCCCCATTAGCCTAACGAGCCTGGTCTGCAAGGCTATGGAACGTATCATCATGGAACTTATAAACAATGACATTGATAATCTCCAAACTCAGGACCCCACCCAGTTTGTGTTTGTAAAAGGCAGATCATGTCTCCTAAACCTGATAGACTTCTTTGAAGCAGTTACCAAAGCCTTAGATGAGGGTAAGGTGGTTCACACGGCCTATCTAGATCTCGCCAAGGATCTCAACACCATCCCCCACTCTGGAATTATAGATAAACTCACTAAACTAGGTATAAATCCCTATGTCACAAGATGGGTTGCCAACGGGCGTACTGACAGACCCCATACTGTGAAAGTAGCAGACTCCAAATCCAACTTCAGACCAGTGACAAGTGGAGTACCACAGGGTTCAGTCCTGGGTCCTCTCCTGTTTGGTATCTACTTCTCTGAAGTACAGGCCAACACAGAAGGTCTTTTGGCTAATGAAGTTCGCAGATGACTGCAAACTAGGCGCCATAATCAAAACTCCAAAAGATGTGGACATCCTACAACAGGGCCTCGCTGAGACAGATGCCTGGTGTCAAAGCCATGGCCTCAAGCTCAATGCCAAAAAGTGCATTGTCATCCCTTTTGGTAAAAACTCAGTACCCAAGAACTACCACATAGGTGGTAGTCTACATAACACCAAAAGTGTGATAAGAGACCTTGAGACACAGGTGGACAGTAGTCTCTCCTTTGATAATCACATCGCCACAGTAGTCAGGAAATCCTTCTACACTGCACACCTCATCACAAAAGGTTTCTCATCCAGGAAAAAAGAGGTCATTGTTCCCCTCCACTCTTCACTCATTAGACCCATTATAGAGTACAATGCCCCTTTTGGTATGTACCTCACAAGACATCTACAACAACTGGAAAGGCCACAGAAATACCTCACAAAGAGGATTACCAGCCTCAAAGAGATGCCCTATACAGACCATCTCAAAAAACTGCAGCTTTACTCCATTGCATATCGCCTACTCAGAGGCGATCTCTGCCTAACACACAAAGCTATGTCAAACCCAGAGCTTTTAGACATGCTCCACTTAAAGAAATCCCAATCCCTATGAGCTACATGCTCTAGGGACCTAAACCTCATCACCACAATAAACAGAACATGCTGGAGGGACAGATTCCTGTCCCAGAGTCTTCCCATACTCTGGAACAAACTACCTATATATATCAAACAAAGCTCCTCATTAGCACTCTTCAAGAAAAATCTTGATAATTGGATGGGTGATAGGAAATTCACCCCAGGGATCACTTCTGTGGCTCTGCTCGACAGTGGCACAGGAAAATAATTTTCTTGGGTGGCGAAAGCCAGGGTACATTTGGCTAGGCTTATATAGGCCCTAGGGCCAATAGCCTAGTACCTACCTATGACCTTATAGTCAGTTGCCTTTGTTTGTCTGGCGTAAGATAAGCCACATCTGGGCAGTTGTATTCAAGCTTGCACCCAGGAATGTAATTTTTTGAGAGGGTATCAGTTGTGATATCTTTTCATTTATTATGTACCCTAGGCATGTTAGAAGCCTTTTTACAAATGCCAGATGTTGAAGAAGAATGTCCTTGTTTTCTGCTTGAATGAGACAGTCGTCCAAGTAAGGATAGATTTGTATGCTTCTTTGTTTGCAAAATGCAATTACACTTTGTAAAGAGCCTGGGCACAGTAGATAAGCCAAAGAGCAGTGCAGAAAATTGGTAATGCATAAAACCTGCCTTGAAGCGGAGGTATCTTCTGCATGATTCCCTTATTGGGATATGCAGGTATGCCTCTTTTAAGTCTAGAGTCACTAACCAAGTGTTCTTGCCCAGCGTGGGCAGTAGCTGTTGCAAAGTCAGCATTTTGAATTTTGGGATGTCCAAGAACGTGTTCAAAATTGATAAGTCCGGTATTGGATGCCAGACATTGTCTTTTCTGGGTACCAGGAACAGTCTTGAATAAAACCCTTTTCCTTTTTCCTGTTCTGGTACTGGTTGAATGGCCCCCATATCCATGAGGGACATCACTTGTTTCTGAGCCTCTGCCCATTGATTTTGTGGCAGATCTGGCCAACCATTTGGAATTGGCAAAGTATGGAAATGAAATCTGTACCCCTGGGATACTATGTTTAATACCCACTTGTCCTGGGTAATTAACTTCCAATTTTGAGCATAAAGTGTTAATTTCCCCCCCAATGGGGCTGCCAAAAGATAAGTGTTTGGTAATGGTAGAGGGAAGTCATTGAGACTGCTTACTGTAGGGTTTGTGCTTTGTTTCCTCCAGATTTGGAGGTACAGGCATCCCATTGCTTTGACCTATAAGAACCCTGTGATTGGTATGTAGAGCCTTTAGAGCACCTGGATTTGCCTTGTGAGGCTCTGTCAGACACAGGAAAGGACCACTTTTTAGTAGGCCAGTGTCTACTGAATCTAGGCGGCTGCACTTGTAAGAAATGTCTTACAGTTTGCATAGATTTAGCTTTGTCTTCCATTTTCTTTAAAACCTCTTCTGTCTTATTACCAAACAAAGTATCATGCTGTAAAGGTGCATTCAACAATTTAGCCTTAACATGATTAGGCAGATTTTGCTCCTTGAGCCAGGCATGCCTTCTAATCACAGATCCAGTAACTACGGCTCTGCAAGAGGCCTCCAAGGAATCAAAACCACATGGCAAAGTATGCTTTCCAACCTGTTCTGCTGCATGCAATAATTCCTGTAATTCTTTATTTTCCACACAATCAGAAATCAACATAATTTTCTGTTTCAATAAGCCCATAACATGCTGTTGATATTTAAGCATACGAAACTGGCAGTTTAAGGCCCTAATTGCCAAGGTTGCAGACGTATAAACTTTCTTTCCCCATCTATCCAGCGCCCTGGAATCTTTATCAGAGGGGGTAGGATTTTTGGCTGTAGAGGCCTTTACACCTTTGGGACCTTGTGAGATAGTTTCAGGGTCAGCAGCAGGATTCTTGCATAAAAATTTGTGGGAGTCAGGAACCCTGTAATATCTGTCTGGCTTACTATCAGGAGCCATGCTTGATTCCGAAAACACAATCAACAATGTCTAATACAGGGTTTCACCAAAAGAATAATCCTCAGGAGGAGATGCAGATGGAATAGACTCTTCCGCATCTGAATCCTCATAGGGTGGTACAGAAAATTCCTGAACAGAAGAGGAATCAGAAGAAATAGAAACCTGATCTGAAGATTCATAATCAGTGTCTTGCCTAAGCCTCTTAGCATGGGGGGGGGGTTGGGAACCCCTGATTAAGGTAATTAAGTCCTCAGCCATTTTAATCACCTGTTTTTTAGGCATAGGGGCCTGAACACGTGGCTCATGCGTCATTTTTTTAGACTTAGAAGTTGTTTTTGTCTTTGTTTTTGAAGCTGGTGTCGGTTTTATATAGAAATGTTGAGGCCTGAAAACACCCTCAGAAGCCGGTGCCTGCTCAGCAGCTCCGGACCCATCCAAGGAAGAGGCATCCACGGGTACAATACTCTGAGAATCTCGCGGCATACCGGACTCCGCATGGGTCTTGGTAGAGGCCTGCGACTCAAAAGTAGCGGGTATCAGGGGCTGCGAAAGCGACTCACTGAGTATTGGCGAACCGGCGACTGGCTTAGGAGAAGTTTCATCGTCGGTTTTGGACCTCGACGGTCTGTCTTTTCTTTGCGTTTTTTGTGAACTCCGGTAGTTGGATTGCTATCCGACGACATTTCAGGGTAACTAATTCTGGATCCAAAATATTTTGAAGCAAAAATATACCGATGCTTAATAGTGCTTTGGTTAAATCTAGCACAAAACCGACAGCAAGGCACATTATGATCAGGGCCTAGGCAAGGAATACAGTATAAATGAAAATCCTTATGAGGTATTTGCTTCCCACAAGTAATGCAATTATTAACTTTTACTGACATCAGTAAGGAGCAAGAAAAAGTTCTCCCAATGTGGTATTTAGCTTTAATTGAAGACTTTGGTTCTGAAACTCGAATGCGAAAATTTCAGGAGTCGCCCAACCGACAATTGCGAACTGCTTCTGCTTCGGGCACCGTGCGGCAAGAAAGACTGAATAAAATGGTGTCGGCTGCATGTTTTATACCCCTGATGACCTGATGTCATGAAAGAGGAGACTGCAACTGACGCAGGACCCAAGACTTTGATATTCAGGCCGACTGAGGGCAACCTGCCAGCAGATTACCCAAATGTAATGACTGCAACAGTGAAACACGAAGAACATTGGAGAGCTCTTCCATGTCTCTTTTCATATAGTCCAGGGAGGTGAGTCTCTGGTCGTTTACACCAACATGGACAATGACAGAGTCATATTTGTACTTGCCTTGTAGTGAAGTGAGTGCATGCATTATGTGGCGGATTCTGGCACCCGACAAGCAGCTGACAGTAACCTTCTCTTTGTCCAGCCTGGTGACTGGGACGTTGGTGTGCCTGACTATAGAGTCACCTATCACTAGAGTGTTGGGTAAGTTGTTTTGCCTTATGGGCTGTTGTTGTGTGGTACACCGAGTTTGTGGGTTGTGTGTTGTTTGGGGTGTGTTGGTGGAAGGAGGATGCTTGTGTGTTTGCTTTGGAGGTCTCTGCTGCCTAGGCATATTTAGATTTTTACTCAGAGCCTCTGTATATGTCTTGGTGTTAGTGTGGGTTTTGGATGTGTTGGTTTAGTTGGTCTATGTGAAGTGAGTGGGGTGCAGTAAGTTATTACCTTTTCCTCTTGACTGTCTGTTCCAGTCTTGGGTGGAGAGAACATTGCCTCTAGATTGACTGTATAAGTGCATCTCTCGCAAGTATTAGAGTTTGGTGGTAGGAGGAGAGGGTTGTCTGTGTACATAAGGCAGTTGTAACGTTGCCTCAAGATACCCAGGTTCATCAGGTAGGCTCGAGAGTACACCGGCAGCTGTCTTTTGGACATGCCTGAATAAGTAGTAAAGACTGTTTGCTTTTGTTAAGTGGGGAAGTAGTTGTCAAGTAGGGAAGTATACATACAATTCCCTCCTGGCAGATGCGGGGGTTGAGTGCTGGGGGTTACTTAGTGCTGCAACAGATTTAGAGCAAGTGCTGGGCTAAAAGGTGCAGGTTGGAGTTCTTAGGCTGAAAGACTGACTAGTTATAAGGGAAAAACTGAAGAGGAGACTTTGTGGAGCCGGGGATAGTTAACCGGCACTGACCGGTGCGCAAAACCACGCAAATGCAGGTTTTTATAGCAGAAAGATGAAAGGGATAGAAATTAGCCCAAAAATGGCCAATAAACTACAAATTCTGAGCTGAAAACCACTCCTCCAGGGACAGATAGGCTGCTCAAAACTCCTCACTCTCACTTGTGAACAGAGAAGCTTCCTTCTACCAAGTAAGGTATGAGTAACAAAGAAATTACAATACAGCCCTAGATTCAGCAAACTCTGAAAACTGGACTCTACTAGCTTCAGAAAGGTGGGAAACAAGTGTAGAATAGTTTTTTTTTTGTTTTGTTTTTTTTAAGAAGTTAAGGCAAATACAGCAATAAAATCACTTTAAAGCACAGTAAAATGGCTATCTCACTTGAGTGTGGAGCCTACAACAGTAAAACAGTCTAAATGCTCACAGAAACTATTTTAAAAGTGCAAACAGTTAAGTACAATTCTTCTTCTTCTTTCGGCTTTTCCCAGTTAGGGGTCGCCACAGCGGATCACCTGTCCGCTCATGATTGGCAGTGGAGTTTTACTGAGCCGAGTTGCCAGCCCGGCACCCAACCTTCCACAGAAGGAACACACACATGCACTCACACCTAGAGCCAATTTAGAGTGTTAAATCCACCTGCAGCATGTCTTTGGGATGTGGGAGGAAACCGGAGCAACCGGAGGAAACCCACGCGACCACAAGGAGGACATGAAGACTCCGTACAGAAGGCACCCCAGCCGAGGATTGAACCAGAGAACCTCTTGCTGTGAGGTGACAATGCTAACCACTGCACCACCGTGGCCGCCCACAAACAGTTAAGTACAATAAACAGCTGAAATAGGCTTTTTAGTATCAAATAAACGCTAGAAAGCAAGCATTTAGGCAGAATTATCAATATCTAGCAAGCAAGAAACAAGCCAAAAAAGTACTTAAATTAAACCAAAGTCTCTCTTTTCTCCTTCTGCTGCTGTAGGACTTTGCAGGTCACCTGGCCAGGTTCTTGCTGAGCCTTAGCATAGATAATCTTTCCTTCTGTTTAGCTAGAGCCTTGTGTGTGTGGCTGTCAGTTTGGAACTTATGTTCCTAATAAGGGGTAAAACTTCAAAATCTGAAGATGTACACAGCTTTGTGTGTTACTATTAAGTTAGTTGGTTTTAGGGTGTGTGTGTGTGTGTGTGTGTGTGTGTGTGTGTGTGTGTGTGTGTGTGTGTGTGTGTGTGTGTGTGTGCGTACGCATTTTTATCTGAGGGTTTTCAATAAAGCAAAAAGTTCTGCAAGAGGTGACAAAGGCTTATACAAGAAACAGTGTATAAAAGATTAACCTGCCAGACAGTTCACGCATGTAACACTTAAACAAGCCGTTATACATAAAAGGTGGGAATAATAATCCCTGAAAAATATGATTCTTTACATAATGTCTTTTAAAGTTACTGCAGTGGTGGTGCTGTGGTAGCGTTGTCACCTCACAGTTAGACGTTGCCCGTTCGATTCTCAGTTAGAGCGTCTTCTATGTGGCGACATGCGTGAACGTGCGTTCCTTCGTTGAAGGTTGTGCGTTAGGCCCGGCAAGCCAGCACGTAAAACTCTACTGCCAATCATTAGCGGACCGGTGTTCCGCTGTGGCGACCCCTAACCCGGAAAAGCCGAAAGACACAAACAAACATAATGTCTTTAAACATTAATGGTCTCACAGACAAATCCAAAAAAGAAAATGTAGTGAACTATATTAAAAAATGTAGAGTGCAAATAGCTATGCTGCAAGAGACACACTTGGAAAATACTGAACATGTGAATTTGATAAAGAAAGGTTTTCAGGATGGTTATTAAGTATGGGGCAAAGGAATACATGAGTACTTCTATTAATTGCAATAGGAGCTCCAAAAGTAATAAAAGAGGAAAAAAGACAATAATGGTAGATTTGTAGTACTAAGGGGCTTCTGGCAAGGGAGGAAGACTATACTGGCATGTATTTGTATTCCATAGAATATTGCTATAATAGAGCTAAATAAAATTCTGGAGAAATAATCAGCTTTCAGCAAGGAATATTACTTAGAGGTAGGGGCTGGAATTTGATTTGCAACAGTGTAGTTGTGTTTGGGGGACCCAGAAAGGGAAATATAACATAGGAGGGTAGCTTTTTAAAGAAATTTATGAAAATATTTGGCATAGATGATGTGAATTTAATACCAGGAATTCACAGTGAATTTACATATTATTCCACAAGATACAAAAACTGGGCTAGGCTAGACTTTACATTTCAAACTAACCAAATATTAAAACAAACGTCAGAAAACAAAAAAAAAAGGATGATAGTTCCAACGAACACAATTTATTGTTAGCGCTAACATCTACTACAATCAGCAAACTTCTTCAGACATCTACCATTCATTCACACAGGTTTAAATATGTGTAACCATGACATCACTTCCTGACATTCTTAAAGCTGCATTCCACATAAAATTCACTTGTCAATGCCAATGTTATAAATGCATTTAAAATATGAGATAAAAAATTCAATGTAAATTTAGAAATATACATGCAGTCACACACAAGACATTTATTATCTGTCTAGTGATTTTAACTTTTATACACATTCAGTCTAAGTTGCCAAAATATTTTCTCTCCTCTAACCTTAATGGCCAAGCCCCCCCCACCACCACCATCTTGCTGTACTTGATCAATTACTATATACTGGAATTTGTGATCAGGGTACTCCATATGTCTAGCCAGGGCATTAGTATAACTGGCTTTAGCTATACTATACTGGTGTTCATAAATACGTTGTTTTAGACAACATTCCATTTTTCCTATATAGAAACTTGGGCATACTTGGCATTGAGCCAAATACACCACGCCTTTTGTTTTACATGTGCATTTCCCATTGATATTAAAAATCTTGCCACCTACTTTAAATTTTGTTGTAACTTCTATACATTTACAATAGTGGCAGTGCCCACATTTTTTCATACCCTTATTTGGTATGTATGATTTTCTTCTGGACTCTAGTAGAGTTTTCAAATTCAAGCCCCGTTTGAAAATAATTCTAGGTGTATCGCCCAATTTCTGATGAATTCCAATATCTTCATTTATTAAAGCCCAATTTTTTACTCAAAATATTCCTTAGTGTCCTGGCATCATTCGAAAATGGGGTAATGAAGCACAAATTATAGCCAGTATTGGACATATTATGGGTCCTATAGTGACATCCAGTGCTGACACACCTGATTATTTGATGTCTAACATTTACAGTGCCCCGGTTGAGTATTGCTACAAAATCCGCCGCTTCCCTTTTTCTATTGACTTCCTTAATGACATCATCCACCAATGTTGTTGGATATGCCCTCTTAATAAACATCGGCTTTAAATGTTCACATTCTTGATAATAATCATCGTCCAAAGTCACCATTCTAGCAGCTCTGTTTGCCTCTATCATAGACCTTTTCTGATGGTTGGGCGGAGAACTGCTATAATGTAGGAAGCTGTTTGAATATGTCATCTTTCTATAGATGTTAGCAATATATCTACCACTGACATTGTCCTTGGCTAGTCTCACATCAAGACAGGGGATGGAGAACATATTAAATGAGGATGTAAATCGTAAAAAGTTTGTTAATGTAGCAATTTCATTAAGAAATTCATCTGCCATCCTCTCGTCACCTTTAATGATGACAAAAATGTCATCCTGATATCGTGTGTACCAACAGACTTTTTCTTTAAACATTTAGTTTGAAAAAATTAATTCATGCTCCCAATGAGCCATGACACATTTGGCAATACTGCCTCCACATGGTGAGCCCAATGCGACACCAGTTTTTTGGAGGTAGAACCGGTTGTCGAACAAAATAAAAGTTGTTGGAAAGAACAATTTCCAACAAGCATTTGATGAAAGCAATTTCCTCAGAATCTACCTCTTTCTTAAATAAAAATTCCCTAGTCCAAGAGATACCCAATTCCTGGGTTATGACTGTATAAAGATCACAAACGTCAACAGTAAGAAAATTATAGGTTTCAACAAACTCTAAATTATTAATAGCTTCCAAAAAGTTCTATGATGACAACCAGATGACAGCACAGGAAACAGAATCGGAGACGGCATTAGTTGTAGATATACAATATGATGATGGAAGGAACGAACCGCCAGACAGAAAAGCACCTACGATTTTGATGAATTCTACTGGGACTTTAAGATTTACAACTATTCTTCTTTTGATGTTCCAAGTGAACTGATTGATATCTTAGCAAAAGGACTATCATTTGTACCCACTGTACGTGTGGATCTGCCTAGGACTTTATTGGACTTGAAAAATTTTTTGCGCAAGTTAAATTTGACTGTTTTGTTGGGCAGCAATGGTTATACTGAACAAGACTATAGGGTGAGCAGTATTTTTAATCCACCATTACAAACTACCATAAGCCTTTTTAAAAAAATGTGAGATGGATATCAGAGCAGCTTTAAATAAGCTTATGCTTCCCCTGACTAGATCAAATATCGCAAGACAGTGACAGAGAAGCTTTAGAACTTTTGAAGTTACAGGGCATAAGAGTAATGAAACCAGATAAGGGGGGGCTGATTTTTATGGATGATAAGAATAGAGTAAAAAATATACTGGAAACCAAAGCTTATATTGGTGCATCTAAGAATGAAGTAAAAATAGCTTACCAGAGAGTTAAAACAACAATAAATGATTTATTTCTGGAAGCTACTATTGATATTGACACATTTAATTATTTAAATATGACAGTACCTAGGTATCTGGCTATGTTCGGAGCACCAAAGACACAAAGATCTAAGTAACCAACCCTCTGACCCATTGTGGATGGGAGGGGGTCATTGACCTATGCATGTGCTAAAATTATAGACTCCAAACTTAAGAAATATCTGAATGGGGAATTGCAAATATGTTCTGATTCATGGAACTTTTTGGAAGCTATTAATAATTTAGAGTTTGTTGAAACCTATAATTTTCTTACTATTGACGCTTGTGATCTTTATATAGTCATACCCCAGGAACTGGGTATCTCCTGGACTAGGGAAGTTTTATTTAAGAAAGGGGTAGATTTAGAGGAACCTGATTTGATTGAATGCTTGTTGGAAATCATTCTTTCCAACAACTTTATTTTGTTCGACAACTGGTTCTACCTCCATAAAAATGGTGTCATAGTGGCCTCACCACGTGGAGGCAATTTTGCCAATTGTGTCATGGCTCATTGGGAGCATGAATTACTTTTTCCAAACCACATGTTTAAAGAAAAGGTCCACTGGTACACATGATAACTGGATGACATTTTTGTCATCATTAAAGGTGACGAGAGGGTGGCAGATGAATTTGTCAATGAAATTACATTAATTACATTAACAAACTTTTTACAATTTACATCCTCATTTAATATGTTCTCCATCCCACATCTTGATGTGAGACTAGCAAAGGACAACGTCAATGGTATATATATTGCCAAGATCCATAAAAAGCCAACATATTTGAACAACTTCCTACATTATAGCAGTTCTCACCCCAAACATCATAAAAGGTCTGTGATAAAGGGGCAAATAGTTAGAGCTCCTAGAATGGTGACTTTGGATGATGATTATCAAGAATGTGAAGTTTTAAAACAGATGTTTATTAAGAGGGCATATCCAACAACATTGGTGGATGATGTCTTTAAGGAAGTCACTAGAAAAAGGGAAGTGGGGTATTTTGTAGCAATACTCAACTGGGGCACTGTAAATGTTAGACATCAAATATCAGGTATGTCAGCTCTGGATGTCACTATAGGACATAACATGTCCAATACTGGCTATAATTTGAGCTTCATTACCTCATTTTCGAATGATGCCAGGACACTTAGGAATATTCTGACTAAAAATTGGGCTTTAATAAATGAAGATATTGCAATTAATTAGAAACTGGGCGATACACCTAGAATTATTTTCAAACAGGGCTTGAATTTGAAAAATCTACTATAGTCCAGAAGAAAATCTTACATACCAAAATAGGGGGTATAAAAATGTGGGCACTGCCACTATTGTAAATATATAGAAGTTACAACAAAATTTAAAATAGGTGGCAAGATTTTCAACATCAGTGGGAAATACACATGTAAAACAAAAGGTGTGGTGTATTTAGCTCAATGCCAAGTATGCCCAAGTTTCTATATAGAAAAATCGGAATGCTGTGTAAAACAACATATTTATGAACACCAGTATGGTATATCTAAAGCCAGTCATACTAATGCCCTTGCTAGACATCTTATGGAATACCCTGATTACAAATTCCAGTATACAGTAATTGATCAAGTACAACAAGATGTTGGGGGGGGAGCTTGGCCATTAAGGTTAGAGGAGAGAGAATTATTGTGGCAACTTAAGACTAAATGCCCATGCTTCCCCAGGTCTAAACGAATACAGTTCCTTGAAATGTGTACTAAAGTTAAAATCACTAGACAGACAATAAATGTCTTGTGTGTGACTGTATGTATATTTTTTAATTTACACTGGACACCGAATTTATCTCATATTTTAAATGCATTGATAACATTTGCATTGACAAGTGAATTTTATGTGGAATGCAGGTTTAAGAATGTCAGGAAGTGATGTCATGGTTACATATGTTATTTAAACTTGTGTGAATGAATGGTAGATGTCTGAAGAATTTACATTGCACTGGAGCATGTGCATTTAATTCAAGGTCTTGATATGCACCCAATAACTTTTTTAGATCATGCGCCAATAATAACCAAAATAAAAACACAGGGTTGCGTCTTTCGGCTTTTCCAGGTTAGGGGTCGCCACAGCGGAACTCCTGTCCACTAATGATTGGCAGTAGATTTTTACGTGCCAAGTTGCCAGCTCTGATGCACAACCTTTAACGAAGGTACGCCCATTCACGCATGTCTCCACACAGAAGACGCTCTAGCTGAGAATCTAACAGGACAATGTCTTACTGTGAGGTGACAACACTACCGCAGCACCACCACCGCAAAATAAAAAACACAGGGTAATGAAATAAAAGAGAGACACTGGCGCTTTCCCACTTATCTGTTGAAGAGACAGGAATTTAAGGAATGGGTAGTGGAAATTATTCAGGGCTATTAGAGAAGATAGAAACTTATTCTGAAAATATAGCTGGGGAGTGGGATAAAATAAAAATGGAATTTAAAAATAAGGTGGAAATAAAAGAAAGGGAGATATGGTTAAGTAGTAGCAAGAATTATTTAGAGGGATTGACAAATGTTAAAGTATTGCAAAATAGGGAGAATCTCACAGAACAACAAGAATAGCAACTGCAGAAAACTAAACAGAAAATAAGGATTACCTCAGTAATATGCATGAGTTTAGAAAGATTGCTTTTAAGAAACTGTTTTTTGATAGTAACTCTATATCACAAAAACTTTTAGCACAACGAGAAAGTAAAACGTTCAGTCACCAAGCTTAGGGAACCTATTACAAGGAAGATAACTAGGGATCCTGTAGAAGTATTAGAAATATTTCGGAAATTCTATGAAAGTCTGAGAAACAGAGAAATATGGAAATCAAGAAAATGTACAAATGGAAATGTTCATGGCAGAATTAAATATACCCAGGCTAGAGGTAGATGAGGCTCAATTACTAACAGTTAGGATAGGAGGAGATGAGATAAAAATGGCAATGTATAACCAAGCTACTGGAAAGTCCCCAGGATTAGATGGTATTCCTGTGGAAGTTTAGAACCTAGGAAGGAAAAACAAACTGATAATGATCTGGAAGGTTTTGTTTAACAGTATTTTTAAGAGGAGGAGAAGCAAAGACATCCGAGAAGAAAGTGGTAGTAGCTGCACTAACTAAAGAGATAAAAGATTCATCAGATCCACTTCATATAGGCCCATTTCAATACTAAATCACGATTATAAAATGTTTATGTCTATAATGGCTAAATGAATTACAAAAGTGATGCCAAAATTGATAGATATGAATCAATGTGGTTTAGTAGAGGGGAGGCAAACATTTGACAACATAAACAGAACAGTGACGATCTAGAGGGAAGCAGAATGTAAGAAAATACCACCACTGCTGATGGGAGGAGGAACAAGGTTTAAAAGATGGCAAGATTTGATTGAGCTATGTAATGGTTGACTAACAATGACTGGATATGTTAAAAGTGATGTATAATATTTGCAACTACAGTTCTGTCGCACAGTTTGGAATGTATAATGTTTCCAACTGAGACTGTGTTGCTATGATTTATTGTCATTTATAACATTTGTAACATGGCCTATGTCATACGTGATAATTTAATAGAGATTTCTTGTTTAAAAAAAAAAGGTATTAGAAGCAAATAAGACAGGGAAAGGTAACAAGAGACGGATGATGCCAAGCAAAAGTTTGGACTGCAGGCTAGGGGCTGGAGTCCTTACCAGGGATGCTAGAGGATAGGCAAACAGAAAGGGCTAGGGATGTGCTAAGTGAAAAAACAGCTCTGATGGTATTTTAATAGAGTGTAGAATAGAAGCAGCATTAAAAAGGATATAATTAGTATGGCATATCAAATATTGCATGCTAAACTACAAGAACCAATCAGAGGAGGTTAGAAAAGATTGGGAAGAGACAATGGAAAGGCAATTTACAAAAGAACAATGGGAAAAATCTGTATGCCTCGCCAAGTATGCAACAAAATCCAGACGTTTAGGTTTTTACTTGGAAGTTATTGCACAGATAGTTTTAAACCCCAAGCTGACTTCAGAGAACTTTTCCTCGAGTTTGCAGATTTTAAAAATTCCCTACAGAGTACTTTGTCAGAAATGCTTGGGAGCAAACATTTTTAACTAAGAAAATTATTCTTTAGAGTTGGTATATATATGACAAGAATTGTTCACACATAGTACAACCTTACTAAGCTGAATGAACTGGCTGCCAAAAATGAAATTATTACCTGAAAAAAATGCATTTCAAAATCTAAAACCAGCTAATCGAAGTACTGAATATTGCAAAGGGGATAAAATAACTTAAGGCAGGATCTTTGGAAAGGGGAAGGAACAGATTTTGCAGAAATACATGGAATTTGTGGGAACAATACATGCAGAATAATGCTTAGGAGTGACAGTTTTAAGGGAAAGCAGAAATTAAGCTGTTTACGCAATGTTGGAGTGAATGGTAATTCTTAAAAAGAATACATACATAACACACAAAAACAATGAACAAATTACTACTGTTTGTTTTCTTTTTTAGAACCATATGTACACCTACATCATTGTTTAAAATGTGAGTATTTAATAAGGTATTAAAAATACTTTCTACATAAAAATCTAGAGATTCTTATGAGTAGGCTTGCAGGAAGCCTCCGTTAGGAGTCTCGTATTTTGATTTTTACTGTAAACATCTGCAGTACAGTCAACATGATCTACTAACCTTACTTAGTTTAGTTCTGTCATATGGCAGGTTATCCTCTTTAGTTGCAAGGATAATTTTACCCAGATAACCTTCTTGGCGTAGAGTCTCGGCACAGACTAGCCCAGCTGGACCTAACATACAAAAAAGTACACAAGTTAAAATTAATATAAGCAGTTAATTTTTTTTAAAATTCTACAATTCTTTAGAAGCAATAGAATAATAATCACTGTATCAGTAGCGGTGAAAAATGTGGAAGCTTTTGGGATTTGTTCAGTATTTACAACATCTTGTTTTACTTTGATCTGTTTTGTAAAGTGCTTTGTGATCAAGTACTGTAACAAAATATGGATTCATCCAACTTAAATTTTTGATAGTGGTAATTGCGCTAGCAGTTCACCTTCTTCAGCCAATTCAGCAGCATGTTTACAGCCAACACTCAAGCCCCAGGTCATCTGGGAAAGGATATTAAGAAGTCTAGACTCATATCCCATAAGGTGTACACGAAGCACACACACCCTGCTATTTACACTGCAATGCACACATCTGTGAATCCACCCAGCTGCACTGCATACACAGCTGTACAATAAAGATATTTTTAATTTCTCTTTGCTTTCCTTCCATATCATAAGGATCATGAAGACAGAACAGTAAGCACTGCAAGGAAAACTTTCCTTTCCCAAGCCACAGATTCTAACTCATTCTGACGATCCAGATGTTTTCGGGGAAGCTGAGATAGCTCGTCACTTGCAATGTATCTTACAACTACCCCAGGGCCTCCTCCCACTGTAACAACCACCAAAGAATATGGGTAGGCTGCAAGCTTAAAAGAACATGAACCTGCAGGCCGGACAGTGCACTGAAATCTATACACATCATATACAGGAGAATATTTACCTTTATTTCTGTGTACTAGTTTTATAAATATGTATTTATATATGAATTGATAGTTTTTGTCAAAAGTATTAGTCATGTATTTTTCTGAGTTCCTGAATGATCTACATTATAATATGGTCTTGGGTGACATCCCTCTACAAAACGAGTCCTAATTCAGCAGAAGAACTATGAGCTGGGTACTGTAATTTTGGGCCATAACCATACCTCTCAACCTCTGAGCATTAAAAATCATAGCACTCACCTTTAAAACTCATAACAGTGGGTTGGAAAGTGGAATACTTTATATACTAGACCATGCAGAGAGTTAATTATATGGAATCTTTGTACAGACTTACCTTATTTAATGAAGTATTCACCTATAAACAGACCTGACTATACAAGGATCATCGGTAAACGTATGAGGAGCAAGGGTAAATATAAAGGCCAATATCGTAAAATTGGAGAAGTATGCGCATGACTGCTTGGTGCTGGTAAGGCTTTATGTTATCCAAAAGATGTGATATGACATATGCACTGACTGTAGACATGTGACCTGTGTATATTCACCATGCACCTCCAGATCTACTGTTACTTCTGTCATTTGGTACACTGCCATTTACATCATACTCCACTGTTGCTATACATTAATAATTGTGTATGACTCAGACCTGCATGTACAGCATGTAGCACTTGCACCACTGTTTAAGAGTCAAACGTTTCACAGCTGTGGCCTGCAGGATTTCGTATTTGCTTTGGAGTACAGCTGCATACTATGTTTGTGTATACTTAGACCCATTAACTGAAGTCTTGTGCTCTCGGTAGTGCCTCACTTGGTGAGGAAGTCTGTGATGAGGGGTCCAGACAAACCCTCAGGAAAGTTGAAAATCATGTGAATAGAATTCTATTTGATCTAGGGTTAATAAAATCCACAAGGACCATACCAGACCAAAGCATATATTTTTTCATTGTCCTTTCATGAGTAGGCTGTGGCCAGATGGCCCACGTTACTCAGCCAGCATAAGACCAAAATGGCAACATGAAGCCAGCTTGCTGGTCACCAATAACAAAGTGAATGTTGGGGGGTTAAGAGCCTAGCCACCTAGAAATGAAGCACAGGGAAAGATTTAGCAAACAAAAAACATCAATCCAACAAGAAGATCAGTAGTGCATCTTAAATTAAATCATTTTCTTTATATTACATTTATAGATCTTGACCATCAAGTACAAGAATTTTGTAGAAATTTTCTTTGTCCTGGCTGAAGTCTGTCAGCACAGTGTCACAGTGGGTAGCACTGTCACCTCACAACAAGAGGTTCCCCATTTTAATTCTTGGCTGGCCTGCCTTCTGTGTCGAGTCTGCATGTCCTCCCTGTTTGTATCAGTTTCAACAGGTGCTCCAGTTTCCTCCCACACTACAAAGATATGCCCCTATGTGCCTGTTGTTAGCATAACAGGCAGAAGTGAAAGTAGCTGAAGACTAGCATATAGGTGGTACACTTTAAATAAAAAAAAATATACTGTAAGCAGACACTGCTTCCTTCCCAAGCCTGTCAAAATGATTAGGCTAACTAGACTTTCTACAGTAAATGAAGAGAACGTCATAATCCCTGATTACACAGAAACAACAAAAACACTCAAGACTGTAATGAAAGCAAGACAATAAAATCTACCTGGAAATGTTCCCCTTTAGGCAGCATTTGTATTTATGTTTTAGCTTTGGAAAATATTTCACTGGGTTATACATATGCAAGTCCCTAGTACTGCAGGTAAAAACAAACCAGTGACAGAAATTCTGAGTGACAGGTGTAGGAAAAGAAAAAGTGTTAAGGCAACAAAAAATTCACCACCACAAAACAATTTCTAATCACATATGTTTATGCTACAATAATGCAAACCAGTGCAATGGGAAAAGCCACAAAATCAATTACTTTAAAATGAATGACAGGGTCCCAGAAAACAAGGGCACTAAAATCATAATCCCTATTATTGAGCTAACGTTATTAGCTGTTAAGCTAAGGGACTGGGTTTAAAAGACACAGGGTTTATTAACACACAGCTATAAATTGATCACAAAACTTTGGGGAAAGGAAGTTTTCTATCTATTCCAATGGATGAATAATATCAAAGCTAGTTTCTTTAGAGTTACAGGGGAAAGGAGCACAACCAAAAATAGGGACTGCTTGGGGGGAGGGGGTCATCCCATCAAAACATTTTTTAGGTTGCTGTTTGTGAGGGCAATACTTTGTGGTTCAATGTTTTACCTCTTTGATTAGTCACCAAGAATCCATATTAAGTTATACTAGCACAAGGGACGATGGCCAAGACTACAGATACCAAGATAATGTGGAGTCCCTGTATTTTTATTTTAAAAGTTTAAACTGCAGGACAGTAGAATGAGAAAAAAAACTTTTTTTATCTCTGAACATTTTTTGTGATAATAATGTCAATAATACAGGTAATGTGCTGATAAATGGCTACCTAATTAGTTAAAAAATGAACGAGAATCCCGACCAGAAGTGATATGACATGTTATTTACTAAAATGCCATTTCAGCACCCTCTTCATATATTATAAAATGTCATGGCTTGCCCATCCACAGCATCTTTTTATGTCATGGTAAGTATGGACCTCAGCCGAGAAAACAAAAATGACTGCTACTACAATGATTTCTAGATTATACATTGCCCAATGGAATAGATTCTCTGACCTTCAAGGATGGTTTTCTCTCACCGGTATCTTGAAAAAGCAAATATTCAAAGGACAACAATTATTTGCAGGATTCAAACCAATAAATCCAAAATACAACAGAATCAAAAATAAGATACTTATTCAAAGTGAAAGAATATAATGAAGTCAACTACAGACATAAGCCTTTTATCACAATCCGCGATCTGCGATGCTAAAGGTACACACCATACACAGCAACATTCTATCATTTATTTCATCTAACCTTTATTTCATTTATTTAAATTACAGTTACTGGGGTATGGGGGATTGAAATTGATCAGCAAATCATACTTCTGGCAGATAATCAGATAAACTACAATCAAACATATGAGGAAAGGAGCAAACAAAATAAAGTTAGTTTTGAGGCTGGGAGGTGGGGAAGCAGATTGTGCAAGAATACAAACAGACAATTTGTGATCACTGTTAAACAATCGCTATGGCTTGCCAAGGAGACTCAGTGTACATACGACAGCAATACGTTGAAAAGCCTAACCATGGCCATTATCTCTTTTTCTATGACCCCACTCAAACAGTGATGGGGAAGGGTTATTTTAGGACAGGGTGAAGCAATGCACAGTGGAAGCAGAGGGACTTTGCTTGATCACTGATAATATGGCTGACCAAGAGGGGTAATATGCATGTATAGCAGCAAATTGAAATATATACTTGTGGAAATTCTTTCATTTTAATCACAGATAAATATCCAAGGAGAAACCAGTCAGAATGTGTTAATTTTTACAGTGGGTGCTGGGAATAACTTTTGGGTGTGACAGCAGAATTACATTACGTGATCACCACTAAATTATCACTGGTATAGTTTGCTAGAGAGGTACAGTGCATTGTATATCTAATTACTGATGTAGCTTGTCATGCTGGAAGACTGCACATGTTTGACAGCAGCAAGATGAAGCATTGCTTTGGCCATTACTTTCTTCACTTTTTATCACAGTTAAAATACCACGAGGAAATGGTCAGAAAGTGTCCAACTTTATGCAGTGGACAGGCAGGCTCTGTGTGAAAAAGTCAGTTTTAGATTACTGTTATTAAATTACCATTGATTCAGCTTGCTGGGGAGGAGCAGTGCACGGAAGGAGCAAGTTGAAATACATCAGCGTGGTTAACATTTCTTTCACTTTATCACAGCTAAAATCAGAAGTACAGACACAACACTGATATTTTTAGGTAGGGGTAAGCAGCTCATGAAAGCAAGTACATTGCATTTACCTAATCAACGTTAAATGATCAAGTATATGCCTTCTCAGGGAAGGATAGGGCAAATGGAGCAGCAACAAGCTGAAATGCATTACTTTGGCCACTGAACACAAAGAATATGTCTCTCTTTGAGGGAATGAACAGTCTGTGGTTGAAGGTAATGGGCATCACATCTACTCAATGTTAACTGATCACTAATCTGGAAACTAGCTATAAGGTTAAAGCTTTGGCACATAAGCCAACTTTGATTTTGAACAGCGACTAATATCTTTATAGTCATGCTAGCAAAGAGAATGGTAACATTTTAAGACTAGCAGATATGGATCAATATACAGTGGATATAAAAAGTGTACACATCCCTGTTAAAATGCCAGTTTTTTGTGATATAAAAAATGACACCATAATAAATAATTTCAAAACTTTTCCCATCTTTAATGTGACCTATAACCTGTACAATTCAATTGAAAAACAAACAAATCTGCTGGGGGAAACATATAAACAAAAATCGTACAATAAGCTGGTTGCATAAGTGTGCACAACCATAAACTAATACTTTGTTGAAGCACCTTTTGATTTAATTACAGCATTCAATCTTCTTGGGAACACACCTGCCATCAATTAAAGAGACTGATTAACCCCAAATAAGGTTCAACTGTCCTAGTAGGATTTTCCTGACATTTACTCAGTTGCCCGCTATAGCAAAAGCCATGGTTCACAGAGAGCATACAAAGCATCAAAGGGATCTCATTGTTGAAAGGTATCGTGAGAAGAAGGGAACAAAAAAAATTTCCACAGCATTGGATATACCATGGAACACAGCGAAGACAGTCATCAAAAAGTGGAGAAAATATGGGACAACAGTGACGTTGCAAAGAACTGGACTTCCCTCCAAAATTGATGAAAAGACAAGACGAAAACTGGTCAGAGAGGTTGCCAAGAGACCTACAGCAACACTGAAGGAGCTGCAGGATTTTCTGGCAAGTATTGGTTGTGTACTACAGGTGACAACAATCTCCTGTATTCTTCATATGTTTGGGCTATGGGAAGTGTTGCAAGATGGAAGCCTTTTCTTACAGAAAGACATCCAGGCCCAGCTAAAATTTGCAAGACAGTACATCATGTCTCTCAAAAGCATGTGGGAAATGTGTTATGGTCTGATAAGACCAAGGTTGAACTTTTTGGCCACAATTCCAAAAGGTACGTTTGGCGCAAAAACAACAATTTGCATCAACAAAAGAACACCCTCTCCACAGTGAAGCCTGGTGGTGGCAGTATCATGCTTTGGGGGTCATTTTCTTCATCTGGAACTGGGGCTTTTGTCAAGATGGAGGGAATTATGAACAGTTCCAAATACCAGTCACTTTTGGCACAAAACCTTCAGGTGTCTGCTAGAAAGCTGAAGATGAAGAGGAATTTCACCTTTCAACACGACAGTGACCCCAAGCATACATCCAAATCAACAAAAGAATAGTTTCACCAGAAGAAAATTAAAGTTTTGGAATGGCCCAGCTACAGCCCAGACCTAAATTCAATAGAAAACCTGTGGGGTGACCTGAAGAGGGCTGTGCACAAGAGATGCCCTCGCAATCTGACAGATTTGGAGCGATTTTGCAAGGAAGAGTAGGCAAATATTGCCAAGTCAAGATGTGCCATGCTGACAGAACTCCTACCCGAAAAGACTGAATGCTGTAATTAAGTCAAAAGCTGCTTCAACAAAGTATTAGTTTAAGGGTGTGCACACTTATGCAACCAGCTTATTATACACTTTTTTATTTTTTATATTTTTCCCCTAACAGACTTGTTTGTTTTTTTAACTGAATTGTACAGGTTATATGTTATGTTAAAGGCAGGAAAAGTTCTGAAATGATTTATTGTGGTCTCATTTTTTATATCACAAAAACATGGCATTTTAACACGGGTGTGTAAACTTTTTATATCCACTGTAGCTTTGCAATAGGGAGGCAAATATTTAAAAACATTAATAAAATAATACAGAAGGATTGTGGGCATAAACACACACTACAATTGCTGATAAGCTTAGACACAGAGAAAGTTTGACATGGTCCTGCTGGAACTTGAGCAGAGCAATGGTTTAATTTGTATTTCCAAAGAAAACAACATAATACTGACAATATATGAAGGTTTAAATGCCAAAAGAAGGGGGGAGGGTATCCACAAAGCAAATTTTGTTGGAGCAGATGAAGTAGATGGGGATGCCAGCCCACTCTTTTGCTGCCTACTCTCTACGTGGGAGTACTGAAGCTAGAAAAATAAGAGATTTGTAAATCCAAGTTTACAGCTTGTATGAATGCCAGGAGAAACTGTGCTTGTTTGCCAATATACTGTACTTCACAAAATCTATGAAGGGTATTCCTATGTTTCTAGATACAGTGAGGCAATTTCAAGTATTTTCTGGGTATAACCTGAATGAACGCAAGATGACAGCTACAGTTAACTATGCACTCACACAAGTGAACCCAATATCAATATCTGTGAGGGCCATGGATAAAATTAATTGTATGAACATTTTGATTAAGAGAGAAACAGCATTAGTGCCTGAATATACCTAAAAATAAACTAATCAAAAAACAATTAAAAAAAAAAAAAAGATTGGAGGACCATGATTATGGAACTGGACAATAAGACACAAGCAGTAAACATTTTTAGTCCCCCATAGTGCTATGCACAGATTAGGTGTATGTTTCCAGCCTGAACAGAAGTTAAGGAGCTAAAGTTAAGGAAAGCAATTAAAAGCTAAAAGAGCTTATAGGGGAACCGAATAGGGCAAAGGTCAGGTGGGATAAGTGGATTCTTTCCTTGGAACCAGGGACTTGGAATGTGAGATTTGAGGGGGTATTTTAAGGCCACTTAGTTGGGACTTGCAAAAGAACTCGAGCAGAAGGTTTTTAGATCCAAAATTATGGGGAAAATTATGTTAGCTCAAGTTGGAAACATCAGGGACAAAGAAACAATAGTCTACTGGATGCAAGTTTTTTAAGGAGAACATGAATAACCTACTAGATAGCATATCTTTAAGGATAACATGAATAACCAAACAGAAACCTCGCATTTATAAAGTGGATAAAAAAGAAGTTATGTACCAACCATAACGTTCCATGTCAGTTGTCTTCATCTCGCCTTCTTTCTTGCTTGTTGGGATCAGAGCCAATTCTCGGCTCTGACTCGGCCATCTTCTATAGCTCGGGAGCTGTTTACTGGCTCGAGGCTACCCCTTATCCCATGATACCTAGCGCTAGCTACCCAGATCTCATTTGAAATAACTAACCCCAGCCATAGCTATGGAATGAAACCCCTCCAAACAGAGGGTTAAACCTACCTGTTATAATCTCTAAGTCAGTAGAGAAAACAAACCAGAGAACACTCAGCCAGTGAAACTTAAACTCCTCTCGGTCCAATAGGACAGGGGGATGGAGGGGGGGACGCAAGAAAGAAGGCGAGATGAAGACAACTAACATGGAACGTTATGGTAGGTACATAACTTCTTTATGTTGTCTATCTCGCCTTCGTTTCTTGCTTGTTGGGACAGCATCCCTAGCACCTACGATCCTGGGCAGCTCATTGGAACAGACTCTTCAGAACAGTGGAACCAAAGTTAGCTCTACTCCTGGAGACCATGTCTAACTTGTAATGAGTAATAAAGGTATGAGGAGTTGCCCACGTGGCAGCGGCACAGATAGAGTCCATGGGCAACCTAGACTGGAAGGCTACAGAGGTGGCCAAAGCCCTAGTAGAATGACCTTTCGGTCTGGTAGACAACTCTGTTTCTTAGTTGATAGATGAAGGTAATAATGTGAGACAACCACCTGGACAGGGTCACTTTGGAAACTGAAAGACCCTGTTTGCCCTTAGCATAGGAAAGGAAAAGTTGGTCCGACTTCCTTATATCCTTCGTTCTATGCAGGTAAAAACACAATTGTCTATGAACATCCAAAAGGTGTAATTTGTATTCTGCCTTGTTGGTGCGATTAGGGAAAAACACAGGAAGGTCTATAGATTGGTTTAGATTATTTTCTGAGCAGACTTTGGGAAGGAAGGAGGGATTAGTTCTCAGAGCAACCCTGTCCTTATGAAACACTAAGCACGGAGGACGAACACTTAGTGCCTGAAGTTCCGAGACACGTCTGGCTGAGGAAATAGCTACCAGGAAGAGAGTTTTCCAAGATAGAAACTTAATGGAGCAGGATGCTGCTGGTTCAAAGGGGGGCATAATCAAGGAGGTTAGTACCAAATTAAGGTCCCAAGGAAGAGAGGGATCTCTCATTGGGGGCCTAAGGAGAGTCGTCCCTCTGAAGAAGGCCTTACACAGCTTATGAGACATAATGTTTAGATTAGAAAATCCAACATGAAAGTTAGAGATGGCCGCTAATTGAACCCCGATTGTGGCAGAAGCGGACCCAGAATGAAAAAGCTCTGTTAGGAACTCCAAGATTTCATGAATTGGGGCTGAAAAGGGATCTATATTCCTAGCCTCTGCCCAACAAGAGGAACGTTTCCATTTGCTAGCATAAGTCTTCCTAGTAGCGGATTTGTAAGAGGAGACAATCTCACGCACAGCCGGGGAGATGCTGGGAAGCCTGGCTAGGGTTGGAATTGGATCAACCAAGCTGTGAGCTGGAGTGTTTGGAGGGATCGATGCAGCTCTCCTGATTGATGAATCAGCAGGTCTGGAATAGGATCCAGAGTCCAGGGCTGCTCGAGGAGGTAACAGTGCAAGAAGGAAACCATATCTGTAAAGGCCAGTAAGGGGCAATGAGGATCATTTTGCAACCCAACGATATAGCTTTCTGTATGAGTTTGGGTATAAGAGGGAACAGCAGGAAGGCATAAAGAAGTCCCTGAGGCCCATCGTGGACTAGAGCGTCTCTGGGAGGGTGATCGGGAAGCAGTAAAAGGGAGAAGTAGTTGCTACATTTGCTGCTGAAGGTGGTGGCAAACAGATCGAAGCAAGGCTGTCCCCATTTGCGAAAGATCATATCTGCAACTACCTGATTCAGAGACCACTCGTGAGGCATGAGAATAGCTCTGCTAAGCCTGTCCACTATGACGTTGGACTTCCCAGGGATGTGCGTAGCAATCAGAAATCGTTGGGAGGAAATCGCCCACTGCCAGAGTCTGAGTGCTTCTCGACATAGGGGGTATGACCTGGTTCCGCCCTGCTTGCTGATGTACCACACTACTGACATGTTGTCTGTTTGAACTGCAATGGTCCTGGAAGGAAGGGAGTCCTGAAGTGCTTGCAATACTAAGAGCACGGCTCTCATCTCAAAGACATTTATGTGCAGATGATACTCGTGAGGCTGCCAAGTGCCTTGGACTGCCCTGCCCTGATAATGCCCCCCCCCACCCTATCAGTGAGGCATCTGTGGTCACTGTGGCAACCAGGGGAGGCTGGATGAATGGTCTGCCCTGAGACACTAGTGGGGAGACCATCCACCAGGAAAGGTGCCTTTTGTATGTTTCTGTAATTATGATCATGTGAGACATGGGGAGCTGCTGAAAGGACCACTGTGTGAAGAGAAGCCAATGAAGGATTCTCATGTGAAAACAGGCCAGAGGTATCAGAAGAATTGCCGCTGCCATAGAACCCAGAGTTTGAAGGACCAACCTGACTTGTACCCTTTTGCATTGCATGAGGATATGAACTTGCTGCCGAATTGTGGCCACTCTGTCTGGCAGTAGCCTTGCGGACACACTTCTTGTATCTAAATCTGCTCCTATATAGGTAATAGATTGACAGGGCAATAAGGCACATTTTTCAAAATTTATAGTAATGCCTAGCTGGACACAAATTGTGATTGTATAGTCCCTGGCTTGAAGGAGTTGATGCCTGGTAGTAGCAGTAAGGAGCCAGTCGTCTAGATATGGAAACACCTGGAATCCTTGACACCTCAGGTATGCCGTGAATACTGCCATGCATTTGGTGAACACCCTGGGGGCTGTGGTGAGACCAAAGGGCAGAGCTCTGAACTGGTAATGACTGGCTCCCAGCCGGAAGCGAAGAAATCTCCTGGAGGGCCTGTCCATCTTGATATGGTAGTACACGTCCTGAAGATCTATCAAGCACATCCAATTGTCCTGACCCAGAAAGGGTAGAATGGACTGTAGTGTGACCATCCGAAACCTTGTTCTTTGAACAGACTTGTTTAGTCTGCTGAGATCCAATATTTGTCTCCAGTCCCCTGTCTTTTTTGGTACCAAAAAGAACCTTGAGTAAGTTCTGGATCCGATTTGGTCTGCCGAGACTTCCTGGATAACTCTTTTTTCTAGCAGTCTTGAAACTTCTATGACTGCATGGGCCCTCAGATTGGGTGGAACATCTGGAAGGGATTTGCTTGGCAGTACGGGGGGTTGAAAGAAGGGAATTATGTAGCCTCCAGATATGATTGAGTGTACCCATTTGTCTCGCCAGAGGCGGGCAGCTGGGCAACCATTCAGGGATGCTGGAAGGGCTTGTCAAAGAAGGATTCTCTGCTGCTCTGGTTCTGCAGATCCCCTCTGCCCAGAGGGCGGCATCTGTTGTTGTTGTTTCCTCCTCTGCCCCTGGAGGAAAAATCACTACGTGTGTCAAGCGAGGCTCCCTGGGATTTCCGAAACCACATTTTACCACTCTTCTGACCCTTGGGATATGGTCTAGAAGGAGTGGAAAAACAGAGAGTCTTGCCTTCTTGTTCACACCTAGTCAGAGTGTCTTTCACCTGTGGTCCAAAAAGAAATGAACTGTCAAAGGGAGTGTTGGTGAACGACGCCCTAAAAGGTTCCACAAAATTACACAGCCGCATCCATGCGTGTCTCCTGAGGGCCACGCCTGTACCTGCAGCTCTACTCGCACCATCGGCTGCATAGGAAATGAGCCTCATGGAGGAGTTAACTACCGAATTAAGGGTCGCCAGCTGAGAAGCCACTTCAGCTTGAGCCCCTTCAGCTGATGGATCCTGGAGGGAATCTCCAAGCTCTTTCAGGAGATCCCTCTGAAGCTTGGTAAAATGGCATAAGTAATTCAGCGACCTCATGGAAAAGGTCACTGAAGCAAACATTCGCTTCCCGTATCTATCCATGGTCCTAGACTCCTTTTTAGGAGGATGGACAGAGGAAGAAGTTTCCGCTAACTCCTTTTTAGTGGCTGCTGCTACCACCATGGCATCTATGGGAACACCCTTAGTAAAGAACTGTTTATCAGGGGGTGCAGTGATAAACTTGCTGGGTCTCCTCGGGGTTGGTTCCACTGTATCCGAGGCTGACCAAGCCCTTTGAGCCACCACTGACATTAGTGGATTGAAAGGCAGAGACACCCAGGAGGTGGAAGGTCGGGAACCGAACGCATCCAGGAATACAAATTCGTCCTCGGTAGGGGCTAGGGCAGTCCAGTTCCCACTCTGCTTAAGCATTTCTAGGATGTCCGAAAAGGAAACATCTTCAGAGGGGGATCTCGGGGACCCTTCCAATTCATCCAAATCTGTATCCGAAGTGACAGACTCAGTGAAGTCAGTGTGCTTCCTCTTGCATTTCCTCTTCCGAGGGGCTCCTCTCAGGGGAGGCCTTGGAAGAAGAGGAAACACCCAATGGGAACTCTGGAGAGCCGGTTCCCCATGCTTGGGGTCTGGAGAAGGGGCAGAGGTTGATGCAGACACTACAGGGGACGGAGCCAGTGGGGTCGAAAGTGGAGCTGACTCAGAGGCCAGTACACTCCTCATGACATCGAAGGCGTCCCTGCCACGATGCAGAGAAAGCTCCAGTTCTGAGAAAACCAGAATCTTCCTCCGCACCAAGGGAGACTGCTCCGAGGCCGATGTAGGAGCCGAGCTCACCTGTGCCGATGCTCCGAGAGGGAGAACGGGGTCAAACAAGGGTCCGATGCCACTCGCCCCCTCGGAGCGGACGAGGAAGTCTCGGCTCCCAGATCCCTCGACAGACGGCACCATCGAGGGGATCGGAGCCAACGACAGAACCGAAGGGGAAATCGTTATCGGTGCCGACGGTTCCACGATTCGAACCCAAACAAACTCCGGCCCACGAGCTCAATGGAGTCGGAGGAGGAACATCGATGGAAGCGGATGGAGCCGACACCTGTTGAGGAGGGCTGGACAACATTTTGGCCAGTGCCTGCGACTTCAACAACCTACTGCCCACTCTCTCCACGTCGTGATCCGAGAGCCTAGAGGACCAAGAAGAGTGGCAGGATCTGTGACTGCGGTCACTCTGCAACAGGGGAGACCGAGGAGCCGAATGTAGAGACTCTAGAGACAGGGACCTCGGCCTCTTGTGGGTCCGTGACGGCTCCGAAGGTACTGGTGGAGCCGACGGGGAGGCAGTCTCCTCGGTTCCAGCCAGGAACAAAGTAGTAGGTAAGGCTTGGGCCAATGACGGCTCCGAGCTGGGAGCTGACGATTTGGTCGGTTTAGGAGATTTCACTGGCTGAGTCTTGGCCAGTGAATCCTGAGGCTTAAGGAGACCCCTCAAAATAAGCTTATTTTTGCACTCCTGTAGAACCCTTGGGCTGAATGTATGGCATACAGAACTAGAGTCCTGCAGGTGCACTGCGCCTAAGCAATAGACGCAAGAAGTGTGCCCATCTGTCAGAGACATTTTCTGACAGCATGAGTCACACTTCTTGAATCCAGACACCTTGGATTCTTTAGACATATCCAACTACGATACTACACCTACACTGGATTGTTTTTGGCCAAAGGCTGAACAGCAAAAAACTAAACAGACACTACCACAAAAAACAAAACACACAGTATACTACAGGTAAATAGTTTTGTTTTTTTTTTAAAAAAAAAAAAAACTAGGAAGCCTCTAACTTAAACAGCTACCTAAGAAATAGAAAGAAGAAAAGGGATGGGGGGCTCTCTAATTTAAACGAGTTCTATGGGAAAACTACAATTATACTAAACAACAACAAACTAGTTAGCGACTATATTTAAAACAATAAACTATCAGAAAAACCCTAATCTGACAGAAGAAATAGTGCAATAAAACTTATACGAGCCTGAGCCAGTAACAACGAACCTCACAGCTGAAGCGGCAAATGAGATCTGGGTAGCTAGCACTAGGTATCATGGGATAAGGGGTACCCTTGAGCTAGTAAATAGCTCTCGATCTACAGAAGATGGCCAAGTCGGAGCCGAGGATTGTCTCTGATCCCAACAAGCAAGAAATGAAGGCGAGATAGACAAATTAATATCATATGTTAAGAAATAGACAAAATAAAATGAAATGTTATCGAAAGGAATATTTGTGGTTAAATACAGATGAGACGGGCAAGATGTAGCTGGAAGCAAATGGAGTAAACTATTCAAGGAACCATGGGACAGGAGCAAATAAAACAGGTGGGAAATTTGTTTGGATTATATGACAGGTACTGCCTACTTTATCAAGGATAGATGGAGCGCAGGAAAACAGAAGCCCAGAATGAAATGCTCTAGTAAAGTTTATGTTAAAACCAAGAACAAAGGATGCAAAAAAAAAATCCAATAGATCACATAAAAAAGGTTCACTGAGAACTCTAAAATCAGCTGGAGGAGATGGAGAATTGGGAAAGAATAGATAATTAACAGAAATGCAACTGGAAGAAACTTGTAGGTCACCTAAATATGCAACCAAAAAATCCAGATTAAGAATATTTTTCCTGGATGGGTGGTAAATGAGATCATGTATTTTAAGAGTATGCACATTTGACTGGTTTTAAAAACACATTACAGAATGTCCTGGTACAATTACTTTGTGAACAAGTAACCATAAATAAGGAAAGTAATTACTTAAATTGGAGTTCAGACCTAGTGGTGCAGGAAGGTTCTGATAACTTTACTGATGCTGACAGAAAAAAAAATACAAATCAAATCCTAATCCAACATCAACAGATGTAGTGAACATAAAAGATAAATAGGAAAAAAAGAGATCAGATATCTTGGGTGAAAGGTGTAAATTACACTTAAACAAATCACATACATGGGAAAAATACATGCAAAATTATTATACAAAAGGAATAATAAGGAAATGGCTGGAAGGCCTTAAATGACTAAACGTAAAGCGTTGCAAAAAATTAATACTGTTGATAGAACATAAATATGTAAATCAATATATCAAATGAATTTTGAAAATATTGATTACATTTTACTGGTTAGATTACAAACAAGAAGAACAGGGGGAAGGCATGCCCAAAGGCAGGAAGAGAGCAGAAAGGTTAGGAGTGTGGTAGTGAGGGTAGGCACTTTGAATGTTGGCAGTGTGACTGGTATAGGGAGAGAGCTAGCTAATATAATGAACAGAAGAAAGGTTGATATAGTGTCTGTGCAAGAGACCAAATGGAAGGGGAGTAAGGGTAGGTGTTTCGGAGGCAGGTTCAAATTGTTCTATCGTGGTGTGGATGGGAGGAGAAATGGGGTAGGGGTTACCCTGAAGGAACAGTATGCCAAGAGTGTTTTGGAGGTGAAGAGAGTGTCGGATAGAGTGATGTTTATGAAGGTGGAAATTGATGGTGTAATGATGAATGTTAGTGCATATGCTCCGCAAGTTGGGTGTGCGATGGATGAGAAAGAAAAATTTTGGAGTGAGATGGATGAAGTGGTGATGACTGTACCAAAGGGTGAGAGAGGGGTGACTGGAGCAGATTTCAATGGGGATGTTGGTGAAGGGAACAGAGGGAATGAGGACATGATGGGTAGGTATGGTGTTAAGCAAAGGAATGCAGAAGGTCAGATGGTAGTGGATTCTGTGAAAAGGATGGACATGGCTGTGGTGAATACATATTTTAACAAGAGGGAGGAGCATAGAGTGATATACAAGAGTGGAGAAAGATGCACACAGGTGGATTATATCCTATGCAGGAGGGCCAGTTTGAAGGAGACTGAGGACTGTAAAGTGGTGACAGGGGAAAGTGTAGTTAGGCAGTATAGAATGGTGGTCTATAGGATAACATTGGTGATCAAGAAGAAGAGGAGTGTGAGGGCAGCACCAAGGATCAAATGGTGGAAACTGAAAAAGGGTGATTGTGACGTCGAGTTCAGGGAAGAGTTAAGAGATGCACTGGGTTGCAGTGAAGAGTTACCGAATAGCTGAGTAACTACATCACAGCTAGTAAGGGAGACGGTTAGAAAGGTGCTTGGTGTGTCATTTGGATAGAGGAAGGAGGACAAAGAGACCTGGTGGTGGAATGAGGAAGTACAGGAGAGTATAGAGAGAAAGAGGTTGACAAAGAATTGGGATTCTCAGAGAGATGAAGAAAGTAGACAGGAGTATAAGGAGATGAGGTGCATGGCAAAGAGAGAGGTGGTGAAGGCTAAGGATAAGGCATATAAGTGTTATATGAAAGGTTGGACACTGAGGAGGGAGAAAAAGGACCTGCACCGATTGGCTAGACAGAGAGACCAATCTAGGAAAGATGTGCAGCAGGTAAGGCTGATAAAGAATAATGAGGGAAATGTACTCACAAGCTAAGAGAGTATGTTGAGCAGATGGAAAGAGTACTTTGAGGGGCTGATTAATGAACAGAATAAGAGATAGAGAGAAGGTTGGATGATGTGGGGATAGTGAATCAGGAAGTGCAACGGATTAGCAATGAGGAAGTTAGGACAGCTATGAAGAGGATTAAGAATGGAAAGGCTTTGGTCCAGATGACATACCTGTGGAAGGATAGAGGTGTTTTGGAGAAATAGCAATGGAGTTTCTAATCAGATTGCTTAACGAAACTTTGGAAAGTGAGAGGATACCTGAGGAGTGGAGAAAAGGGGTTTTGGTACAGATTTTTAACAATAAGGGTGCTGTGCAGAGCTGTAGTAACTACAAAGGGATAAAATTGATCAGTTACAGGATGAAGTTATGGGAAAGAGTAGTGGAAGCTAGGTTAAGAAGGAAGGTGATGATTAGTGATAAGCAATATGGTTTCATGACAGGAAAGAGCACTACAGATGCAATGTTTGCTCTGAGAGTGTTGATGGAGAAGTACAGAGAAGGTCAGAAGGAGTTGCATTGTGTCTTTGTGGACTTAGAGAAAGCATATGACCGGTTGCCCAGAGAGGAGTTGTGGTATTGTATGAGGAAGTCTGGAGTGGCAGAGAAGTATGTATGAGTGGTACACAATATGTAAGTGGGTAGTGTGACAGTGGTGAGGTCTGTGATGGAAGTGACGCATGCGTTTAAGGTGGAGGTGGGATTACATCAAGGATCAGCTCTGAGCCCTTTCTTATTTGCAATGGTGATGGACAGGTTGACAGACGAGATCAGACAGGAGTCCCCGTGGACTACGATGTTTGCAGATGACATTGTGATCTGTAGTGAGAGTAGGGAACAGGTGGAGGAGACCCTGGAGAGGTGGAGATATGCTCTAGAGAGAAGAGGAATGAAGGTCAGCAGGACTAAGAGAATATGTGTATGTGAATGACAGGGAAGATAGAGGAATGGTGAGGATGCAGGGAGTAGAGTTGGTGAAGGTGGATGCGTTTACATACTTGGGATCAACAGTTCAGAGTACTGACGAGTGTGGAAAAGAGGTGAAGAAGAGAGTACAGGCAGGATGGAGTGGGTGGAGAAGAGTGTCAGGAGTGATTTGTGAAAGACGAGTATGAGTAAGAGTGAAAGGGAAGGTCTACAAGAGGGTAGTGAGACCAGTTATGTTATATGGGTTGGAGACAGTGGCAATGACAAAAAGGCAGGAGTCAGAGCTGGATGTGGCAGAGTTAAATATGTTAAGATTTACACTGGGTGTGACGTGGGTGGACAGGATCAGAAATAAGTATATTAGAGGGTCAGCCCAGGTTGGATGGTTTGGAGACAAAGCCAGAGAGACGAGATTACATTTGTTTGGACATGTGCTGAGGAGGGATGCTCGGTATATTGGGAAAAGGATGCTAAGGATGAAGCTGCCAAGTAAGAGGAAAAAGGGAAGGCCTAAGTTAAGCTTTATGGATGTGGTGTGCAGGTGGTTGGTGTGACAGAGAAAGATGCAGAGGACAGGAAGAAATGGAAACAGATGCACGCTGTGGTGACCCCTAATGGGAACAGCTGAAAGAAAAAGAAAAAGAAGTTTTATCTAATCACTAGTATGGAATGTCAGGAAGAGGTAATCTATGTGTGTTAGACAATTAGAAATAAAATACTGTGGCCATAATTTCTTCCTCTTTGATCACAGTCAAACATCAGGGGTTTACATGATCAAACTGGTTAATGCCAGGGGGGAGGAAGAGTGAAAGTGACTGGCCACTACTGTCACCTGATGATGGCTAGTCAGTCATAAGGATTATCAGGGTGTGTGTGTATAGTAGTAGGTGAGAAATCTCCATACAAAAAAATATTCATCATAGCTTTTGTATGTTGATACGTTGAATGATGTCACCATCAATGGATATGCCCCCTTATCAAAAGGGCATGTTCTACAGGACGGTTTGCATGCAAAAGAAAAAAGGATTCAAAACTAGTGTTTCTGGTACCTTAAGAACACAATGAACACAGCTCATGTTTTGGATTTTAGTTTCTTACTTAGTTATTATATTTTCAAAGCATCTTCTTTGCAGATTTCTTTACAGACAGGTCACAATATATATGCACATTTTCATTTTTGCTGTGGAAGCTGATACACAATACAAATAATCAGAAATAAACTGAGCTTTTATAAAATACAAACTAAAAATCACAAAGAACCTGGCTGGAAAGTGATGCCCTCAAGCTTTGGAATATTCACACAAGAGGAGAAAATATTACCAGGAATTGTGAACTGACACTCAGAAATTCAGCATGCATGTGTTCCAGTAACTCTGCACTTAAAAGCACAAACTAAGTACACTTTATAAGGAAATATTTTTGGTAAGTCTGCATTTTCAACCTCAAAATATTTCACATTTACAAGTCCTTGCTGAGAGGCACCACCAACAGGGCTATATGGCCATCAGTATGTGCCAGGCTGCTGAGCTACAATATATAATCTGTAAGGATGGATATAAGACTTCTGTTTGGCTTTTCCAGATTTTATGTTCCATTGCTGTTTTTTTAACGGTGTCATTTTAAAATACTCCCATAAAAACCTGAAATGTATTTTCACAAGAGGGCAAGCCCTCTGCATCTTCACACCCCCTTACTTAAAAATACAACAGTGAAGAAAAGTGAAAACACCCTTGGATCCACACATGTCCTCAAATATACCAGCTCAATGATTGTTCAACAGTGAAAGAGGGAAAACAATCATTCCACCATGTCTCCTTAGTTAAATACACCAACTCCATAACTGCACAACAGTGAAGAAAAGTGAAAACTCAAGTAGACTGTGCAGCAGCAGTCTCACATAAATAGTGAAGCCATCATAATATGTCTGAGTAACCACACATTTTAAATCAAAAGCTCCTCACAAAACATCGTGAAGGATGAAACTTCTACTACAGAATACAGCACATCCAGAATATATCGGCAATAATTTGTCATAAAAAGATTTAATATACAGACCCCCAGAAAAGGCTACTATTTATCAGTAGAAACATGCTGTGTCCAAAACTTAAGAGTACTGATGTAGGTAATGCCATAAGGTCAAATTTACCAGTGAACTGTACTAAATTATCTAAGGGTAAAAGGTCAGTTTTAGGTACACTGTATAACTGAGTAAATTAAGTCCCCCAAATTTTTTATGAAGAACTCTCACAGGGACTTAATATCCTTTTATATATACACTACAACTGTACAATTTTATAGGCATTTCATGGTCACAATCTGGCATATTGCATTACATTCTGTTTACTTTACAGATGGACATAAGACTCCCTTTCAAGGTGTATAATACTGCAGACATCCAGAATACACATTTACTGAATTGTCACAGCAGAAGTAGTAAACATCCCATTATTTCACCATAAACTCAACCAATTTCATTCCAAACTGTAAGCAAAACTCCTCCCCAAAGAGACAGTTAAATGGGTTAAATTCAGCAATGACTTGCATTTAAATACATGAACAGAATGGTAGTTTCCAGGGGTCTACATTATATCAGTGAAACGGCATTACAGCGAGTGCCGTTTTGCCGACACATATAGACTGAAATTGCATAACTGTGAAAGCTCGGGTCAGTGATTTATTTCCCAGGGAAAAAAATTGCTTGGCCTGAGCTGTGACACTGCCCTTTACCCCACTGTAGTGCAATCTCGGAGGTGGTATATTTAGTTAGGGAAGGTGTGGGGGGCACCCTCCCCACATTGGGGGATATGGGGGGAGCCCCCCCCCCACTTTGCAATGTTTTAAGTGGTGCGTTGTATTGGTCTACTGATTTTTTTCCCCCGGGAAAAAAAATCGGTGACCTAGAGTTTTGCGGTTATGGGATTTCGGTGTATATGTGTTGGCAAAACGGCATTTGTTGTAATGCCATTTCGCTGAGCTACTATAGACCTAGTTTTCAGTGAATGTTTATGTCCGAGTGTTAAATGTATAATTTTGTGAAAGATGTATGGAGAACTCAAAAAGAAAGATTGAGATACCGTCTCAAACATATATCAGCACTTTCACTTCAGGCTAACAGACTGGCATGTTGCACAACACTTGGTTTCCATTAGCAGAAGGTATAGGCAGAACATCTTACATTTACTGTAGTGTGACTACATCAGAAGTAAACATCACAAAAAAAGGCAAATTTGTTATCCTACAAACACGCCATTCCCAAAAATCCCTGAATAGGGAAATGGAGCTGCGAATTCAGCACTGATACAGTGAAATTTCCAGGTCTATGTTCATACATCGAATGATAAAATCCCTGAATTGTTATCCATTAAATGCAATACATCGAAATGCATTTCAGTGAACATGCATGTCAAAGTTGTAGCACAGGGAATTTTGTTAGTCACCAAACACTCCTAACACCAGTGAAACTGTAGTACTTAAAACCTATACAGGTTGGGGGGGCTATGCCCTGTGCCCCCAACAATTTATACCAACCCCGATATCGCACTACACTGGGGAAAAGGGCAAAGTTCCTTATGTTAGCCTACTGACAAAATTCCCTGTGATACTTCAATGATGTGCACGTTTGCTGCAATGCACTTTGATGTACTGTATTAGATGTTCTAGTAATTGGAGTTTCTTTTTATTGTAGATGAAAGTAATATAGTCTCTAAACCTCCTTGATAAAGTGACTTTTGAAACAGATTTCTCCAGAGATGGGCTGGAGAAACAGACAATAATTGGTCGTATTTTCTAAATTCTTTAGTTCTGCTGAGGTACAAATGTAATTGGCTGTGAATGGCTAGCAAATGTAAGCAATATTCACCTTTGCTGGAAAAATATGGAAAGAAAACAAGTAAGTCAATGGATTGATTTATATTAGTTTCTGAGACCACCTTTGGAAGAAATGATGGGTTGGTTCTTAGTGAAACTCTATCCTTATGAAAAATTAAATATGGAGGTTTTGAAGATAGTGCTTGTATTTTGGAAATTCTTCTGGCGGAGGTAATGGCTATCAAAAAATGGTCTTCCATGAAAGAAACTAAGTGACAGGTAGCTGCTGGTTCAAAGGAAGAAAGGACCAAAGACTGCAGAACCATAGTTAGATCCCAAGGAACTACAGGATCTTTATTAGGTGGTTTCAACTGCAAGGTTCCTTTCATGAACACTTTACACAATCTATGGGAAATTAGAAAATGGTCTTCAAAGCCACTGGTGAAATTGGAAATAGCAGCTAGTTGGACCATAACAGCAGAAGCAGAAGCTCTTTATTCAAAAAATGTAGCTAAAATTCTAATACCTTTTCAACTGGTGCAGAGAGAGGATTAAGACCATTATTGTCTGCCCAAATGGAAATTTTGATTACAGACGATAAATTTTGCTGCCTGGCTATTAATGGAAGTGGAGAAACCAAGCTGTAAGCTTGAGCTTCTGAAGACTGGGGTGCACCAGTCCCAGCACTAGTCCCTGTGGGTGAGACAGAAGATCTGGTACTGGGTCCAGAGTCCATGGACAGTGAATTAGATGAGGCCACAGAAAGGGGAACCAGACCTGTAGAGGCCAAAACAGGGTAATGAGGATTACCTTGCTCTTCAACCTGCTGGCTTTCTTAAAGAAGAGAGGAATCAGTGGAAAGGGGGGAAAAGCATAAAGTAGACCCAAGGGCCAATCGTGAAGGAGACCGTCTCTCAGGGACTCCCCTCTGCAGGGGAATTAGAACAAAGTAGCTGCTGCATTTGTTTATGGGAGATTCAAACAGGTTGCAGCAAGGCTGGCCCCAGCGATGGAAAATCTTCTCCGCCACTCTGGGATTGAGAGACCACTTGTGAGGCAGAAGAATGCATTTGCTCAACTTGTCCACTATCATGTTTCAGCTCCCCAGGATGTTTGTTGTTATCAGAAAACAGATGGAAGAAATCACCCATTGCCACCCTCAGAGCTGCTCGACACAGGGGGTAAGATTTGGTTCTGCCTTGATTGTTGATGTACCAGACTACTGACATATTGTCTATCTGAATCAGAATTATGTTTCTGGGTATAAAATAACAGGTGTGTTGTACCTTTAAGAAACATTTCTAAAATCTGTGTGTGCATATAAATACCAAGCACAGTGTTAGCTTCAGTGCCATTTTGAAGGTGCAGCCAGAATTTTAACATCTATGGGCATGATAGCTAGCTTGTTTATAAGTTAAAGCTACTTAACCTCATTTACGATGTGTTTGCATACAGTACAGCTGCTTGAACAAGAACCCACAATGCTCGCTTGTTTTATCCCGACCTGGCAAGTGGCATTGGGTGAAGGGCATTTTGGAAGGCCCAAAACACTAACAGCACTGCCCAGATTTCCAGAATATTGATATGCAAATTGACCTCTATAAGGGACCAAGAGCCGTGGACTGTTCTGCCCAGATAATGCCTCCCCCACACCATCTGGGAGGCATCCGTTGTCACTATGGCCTTGGGCTGAGGTGGAATGAAGTGACAGCCCACAAGAATTTACTCGGATTCTATCCACAAGGATAAGTCCTCTTTGCAATGACTGGTGATTAAAATGGAATGCATCACTGGATGGATCAGGGTGGACCATTGGGATGCCAAAAGCCACAGTAGTAGTTGTGAGGCTGCCAGCCCAGCTAGCTGGAATTTTGTGAATAATTCTATGTCATTTGTGAATATTAATATGATTGCTATGCTTGTCTTACAAATGTAAGAGAACTATATGTTATGTGTATATTAAACTACTGGTGCAGAAGTGTGTGTTGAACTGTATGTTCTGTACTGAGCTTCACGAATGTAACCATAGTGTACCCTACTGGAAAAGACCTTTGTTAACTTGCCAACTCTAAGAAAATAAGTGAATTGTTTTACGAATGTGTTTATCCCAGTTTCACTGAAGGAGACAGGATATCTACAGCTAGAGGTTTCTTTCTTTTGTCTGGAAACAGAAATAATTACTAGGTTTCAAATCTAAAAGTGCTTAACCCTTTTATGCCTTCCAGTTCTAGGTAAATGAGAGATAAGTATTTTTGACACAGAGGTGCTACATTTTAAGCTTCTGTTAGCCTGGGAACTATGTGATGTCATCCAGCTGACCCAGCAGTAATGTTTTGATATTAATTTGGGAACTCTCTCACTGTGTGATCAATTTAATAAGATTGTCAGTAAATGGGAGTCACCCAAGTAGACGACTTTGCATTTTGTATTTGTCTTTGGACCTAGAAACATCCACTCATCAGCACTTCTGCCTGCATGTTGTCTGTTAAGTAAGACTTAGGGAAAAGTGATTTCTCTTGGAGATAAATAGGAATATAGTAAGATTAGTTTAGATGTTTTCTGTATTTATGTGAGACTGTCCTGTAATGTTGCTTTAAAATATTTCCTGTGATTCTGAACTCTGTTGTCACTGTATTGAGTATTGTCTTGTTCTTTTATTATTTATTACTAAATATATTTAAACCTTTTAATTGTGACTGGTTTGTTTATAGATATTTAGCGTACTTGCATATGTATTTGGTGACACTGTATAGACCACCATAATATCCTTAAAAGTCTTTGTCACACTTACCATTTGGATAATAGCAACATTACACAGTAGAATTGGTTACCCTTTGTAAGTGCCTTCAAGTAGCTAATAAGTAGTGGTTGTGGGCAGCTGGTATTACCGTACAGTCTGGGCAGAAGGGGGCATAGCTAGTGAACCTGTGCCAGACTTCCCCAGGAGTGTCTGTGTGTTTGTATATAAATTAAATCCCAAAGTGTGTGGGTGTCAGCTATTTGGGGAAGGACACGAAGCACTGGTTGGACAGAGAGGGTGCTGGCGATTTTGGCTTGACCACTCGGCTGAGATCTTGACCCTATAGCTGTGCTAGTGGGGAGTCTTATTGGAGATCTGGAAAGAGAGAGAAACCAGCCCCAGACTGACTGCGATCTCGGTGTGCTCTTAAGGGAAATTGTACTTTACTGTGTGTGTACTTGTCATCTCTCCCAATGTGCACATCTCTTACTGGTGCTAGTGGTGAGGATTGAGGCTCCTTGATCACTGGGTCAGTGCAGGGGCATCACAGTAGTCTCATGTGAAATCTTGCTAGTGGAACTAAGGTGATGGCTGCTTCCATGGACCGTAGAGCTTGAAGGATTAAAAGCGAAGATACCTTGTCGTTGGAGAGAATGGCTTGCACTTGGTATCTTATCTTCTGTAGCCTGTGTAGAGGAAGGAAAGCTGTACAAATGGTGGTATTTAGGCGGGCTCCTATGAACTTTAAATCTTGAGTCGGGTTTAGCTTGGATTTTGATTGATTTACTAAAATGCCCAGACGAGCAAACAGGCGTAGAATGAAATCTGTTGCTTGAACCAGTAAATGTCTGGTGGGAGTGGTGATGAGTCAGTCATCTAGATAAGGAAACACCTGGAATCCTTACAGTCTCAAGTGAGATGTCACTGCTGTCAAACACTTGGTGAACACGCTGGCGGCCGTGGTTTTTTATGTGGTAATACATGTCCTGAACATCTATAGAGCATATAATCATTTTCCTGTAAGAAGGGTAGGATAGACTGAACTTTGACCATCTGGAATTTTGCTTGCTAAACAAACTTGTTCAGAAGGCTGAGATCTAAAATTGGTCTAAAGTCCCCTGTCTTTTTTGGCACCAAAAAGAATCTCGAGTAAAATTTGGATCCTATCTGGTCTGGTGGGACTTCTTAGATGACTTTTCTAGCACCTTTTGAATTTCCAGAGCTTCTTGATCCCTCTGATTGGGTGGAACACTGTGAAGTCTTCTTCTTGATCTTGGAATGAGAATGAAGGGGATGTAGTAACCTCTGGCAATGACTCTCTGCACCCAAGTATTTGAAGTTATTTGCCGCCAGGCTTTTGAGAGCAAAGAGAACCTTAACCTGACTGCTTCCAGAGGTAAGCAATTGGGCCCCCTCTCAGGAGCGCTGGTATGGTTTCCCAGAGAAAGAATTTCTGGAACCCTGATTTTACTGGCCACCTCTGCCTCGAGGGGAGCTACTGCCACAACTGTCCTAAAAAGGCCCTTGAGAATTTTTGAACCACATCTTTCTGCTCCTCCGGTTCCTAGAGTAGGACTATTGGGGAGCAGAAAAACATATGCCCACTGCAGATAGGGCCTTTCCATCCTTCTCGCACCTGGCTAATGTTTCTCTGACTTTGGGACCAAACAGAGAAGATCCGTCAAAAGGACCACTGACGAAAGAAAACTTAAGTAGCTCCGCAAACTCATACAAGCGCATCCAGGAGTGTCCCCTTATGACAATGCCAAAACCCACTGCCCTAGTCATCCCTTCGGCTGCATGTGCAATGTGCCTCATGGATGAGTTGGAAATAGACTCCAGGGTAGCCAGTTGGGACGCCACTTTACTTTGAACCTCCTCAAACACAGTTCCAGGAAGGGTATCTAACAACTCCTTGATCCAATCCCTCTGGAGCCTAGTAAAGTGCATCATAAAATTCATATTAAAGTAAAGGTCGATGATGCATACACTCACTTTCTGAATCTGTCCATCGCCCTGGACTCTCGATTAGGGGGATGAACAGTGGAACTCTCTTCTACAAGTTCCTTCTTAGTGGCCGCTGCAACCACCATGGCATCTACTGCTAACCACTTAGCCCAATACTGGTGGTCCTCTGGTGCTGTAAGAATTCTGTCCGGTCTCCTGGGGATTGGCTCTATGGAGTCAGGGGCCTTCGTAGCCCACTGTGAAATCAATTTAATAAGATTGCCAACAAATGGGGTCACCCAAGAAGTAGATGGGTGAGCACCAAAAGTTTGCAGGTACACCAACTCCTCAGAGGTAAGATCTTTGGGCTTCCAGTCACCCCTCTTTCAGTATTTCTAGAATGTCTCCAAAGGAGATGTCTTCTGGGGGTGACTGAGGGGAACCCTCTCCATCAAAGTCCATACCTTCTGTGCCAGATTCTTATGGGGTATCTGTTTCCCATACATGTCTTTTTCCAGGGCATCTCCTCAGTGGGGATCTCTGTGGAGGACTCCAAAGAAGAGGGGCCCTGTACAAGGGTGTCCTGTAGCTTTGGTGCTTGCTGCCTGGGCATGGGGGTTGGTGGCAGCTCTTGGCAAGAGGGAGTCCTGGGATAATACTCCAATAGGGGAGAGGCCAGCTGAGAACCTGCAGAGGGCCAATGCCCTCTCCATAACTTGGAAGGCAGCCCCCCCCCCCCCCGAGGAGGGAAGGGAGCCTGGAACAGAGAAAGACAACCTCAGAACTGTGATCCCACCCTGTTCTGAGAAACCCACCCTGAAAGCAGGAGACAAGGAAGAGCCCACACCAGCTGTGGCTCCAAGAGTCAAGGATGGCCCAAAATAATAGACTGGACCCAATCTAAGCCCCAACAGCCCATCAGTTCCAATGGAACCAAGGAACTCTATACAGACTCTGGAACCAAAGGAGGAAAAGGCTGTCGGCACTAAAGCAGTTGGAACTGGAGGAATCAGACTTGTAATCTCTAAACCCTCAGAGGAGGTTAGAGGAGGAAAGTTTGGTGGAGTCCTGGGAGAGAAAGCCCCACCTCCAGGAGGGAATGGGGCCTGGGAAGATATGGAAAGACTCCTAGCCACTGGGAGCTGATCCACCAACCTCATGACATCGACTTCAGTCGAACTCATGGAGGAACAGACAAAGAAGCCGGAGGGTGATTCCAGTCTGTCTAGAAATGGGCTTGGGAGCTGTCCCACAAAGGGGTCAACTGAGGGGGAATATCTTGTCCTGGGAAGACTGATGAGATGTGATTGAGGCACCGGGGGAAGTATTGGTTCCAAAATTTCAGATAGTGCCACAGGGGAAGCCAGTACCAAAGAGAAAGCTTGAGTTGTTGGTACCAAGGTGGCCAGCACAGAGACCTGTGGTGCAGAGGTAGTTACCACAGATGGTGCTGAAGAAGTCAGTTCCACAGGTTTCTTAGTTTTAAACTTCAGTTCTGCAAGGGGTGTGGGAGCCAAAAATTTGTGTTTCTTGACTGCCAGAGCCAAAGGGAAGGCTGGCACCGAGTGACTCCACTTCTGTCCATGTTCAGATTTAGAACAGGAGGGAAAGGAAGGTGAGCATATGTCAGACTTGGACACAGCCTCCACAAGAGACTTAATCAGGCCTTTTAAGAGCAATTTATTTTTTCTTTCTACAAGGGCCCAGTGACTGAACGCTTGACAAATTGTGCATTCTTGTACAAGCGCCAGGCCCAAGCAATACACACAAGAAGAATGCCCATCAGTATTGGGCATTTTCCTACCATAATCTTGGCATTGTTTAAACCCAGTTGTTCTCATAGATTTGTCCATCACAATGATTACGGAAAGCAATTATCAACTGAAAGCACTCACATGCACCAAGAAGAAGCACACAAACAGAAGAACGGAACTACTAACAACAATGGTAGGCTGGAACTACACAAAAAAGATAGGCAAAAGGGAAAGCACTACCAACAATGGTAGAAAAAAGAAACCATTAGATAAAAACAGCACACTCACTCATGGAAAGGCACTAGAAAAGAGAACTACCAACGATGGTAGGGGAGAACACCGAAGTGTAAAGGGAGAGGGATAAAACAAAACAATATTTAACTATATATATATATATATATATATATATATATATATATATATATATATATCCACAGATTAAATATATATATATATATATATATATATATATATATATATATATATATATATACCCACACACACACACACATACATCTATATATATATATATATATATATATATATATATAATCTCTACACACACACACACACACACACACACATATATATATATATATATATATATATATATATACACACATATATATATATATGTATATATATATATATATATATATAAAGAACACAATAAGGCAGAGGACTCCACGTAGAGCTGGTCAAGTCTTTTATTCAATAAAATCAGAAATAAAACTTTGTATAAGCGCTTTCAGGCAACATGCCCTTCATCAGATAACAAGGAACATCACAAGAGACCATTTTTAAAATACAGAGCAACCAATCAGCTTTCAATATTTTACCCTCCTTTTCTTAAGGATGGGTTTTAAAGGTACAACAGCATTAATACATGGTGGCTTATCTGCCCCAAGTCTTATAATCCATTTAGTTTCTGCACATTCCATATCATTGAACAAATCACCTCCTCTAACATTGGAAGTAATCATTTGTATTTCCATAAACAGAAATATATGATTCAAATTCACTCTTACATGTTGAGCTAGTGCATTATGTTCATTGGCATGCTTAATATCTGATACATGTTGGAATATCCTTGTCTTAAACATTGTATTGGTCTTACCCACATAATATGATTCACAATTCTGACACACGGCTATATACACTAAATTCTTTGTTCTACAATCTGCATATCCCTTAAATGTGTATTGTCTACTTGTCCTCGGATGTATAAATGTATGTTCTTGCAGAATATATCAACATGCTCTACACTGGTGGCAAGGATATGTACCTATCTTCCTTGTAAGTAAATTACCCTTTACATAATGCTTAGGTTCTTTACAAAGTGTATCTTTCAAGTTCTTATTTTTCCTAAACACAAAATTTGGTGTAATATCTAAAACCTCCTTCAACTTTGGATCTGTGTGTAGCACCTGCCAATGATGTTTAATAATTTCGCAAATGTTACCCACATCACTACTGTATGTGAGTACCATATTAGTTCTGCCTTTACCCTCAAATGATATCCCCTGTTGTTCATTATTTGCAGTGTTTCCACCCACTCTATTGAGCCAAGGTCTGGCAATGTTATTACGTTTGATCTTACTACTTCTTATTAAGGATTCTAACCTATCACGCTTATAGCCCCTCAACATTAAATTATTTTGAAGGTTGTCCACCTCTTCATGAAATTTAGCATCCTCACTACATAGTCTTGAAATCCTACATACTTGCCCTTTGACTATATTGTCAAAGGTATGACGTGGGTGCATACTATCAAAATGTAGGAAACTGTTACACCAACAGGTTTTTCTATATAACGACATCATCAGGCCACCTCCATCTCAGCTAGTTAAGCGTACATCTATAAAGTCTACAGTTAATTCAGAATAATTGAAAGAAAACCTAAAAAATTCCGAACTCCCTTCTAAATAAGATATAAAGGCTTTCAATTCTTGTTCTGTGCCATCCCATAAAAAGAAAATATCGTCAACAAAACGTATGTAAAAATGTAAATTATTAGTCCATGCATGTGTTACTTCAAATATGGTGTTGTCCTCCCAATATGCCAACACTAGGTTGGCATATGAGTTCACACAGGGTGTGCCCATGGCTACACCCTGTTGTTGTCTATAATAATCTCCCTGACAAGAGAAAATATTATATTCTAGGACAATATTCAAAAGCTTACCGATTCTTTGAATAGTGTCCATATTAAATTGTGTCTTATTAAGTAATATGCTCTCTATCACTTGAATACCATATTTATTATCAATCACTGTAAAAAGATTATTCGCATCCAGTGTGACAAACATAAACTTCTTATCATTCACCTTGGTTAAATGCTCTGACAAGGATGAAAAACTGCGCTGTGTCCTTCAATATTCTTGGATAAAGACTTAATATAGGTTTTAAAGCACATTCAACCCAGATGGATATGTTTTCAGTGACCCATCCCCTTCCTGAAACAATAGGTCTTAGGGGTGGGTCAGTAGCACTCTTATGGACTTTTGGAAGTGCTTTGAATTCGGGTACTATTGGATGTTGAATCCATAAAAATTTCTTCAATTCTTCATCCAACAAGCCTACAACTTGTAGTAATAATATTCTTTACTTTATCTGCCAGATTTTTTTACCACAATGGGAGAAAGTTTGGCAAATGTATAAGCATCCCCAACAACATTTTGAGTTTATTACAATAGAATTCTCTGTTCATGACAACTATGGAACCCCCTTTATCCACTGGTTTTATGATAATACTTTCATTCTCTATCAATCTATCAAGTGCCATCCTTTGTGTTCTAGACGGATTATAACATTTTTGTTTCGATCATTTTTTGAAATACTCTTCTAATTCCTGTTCACATAATTTAACAAACACAGACATGGCAGGGAAAAATATCGGCATATAGTCACTCGGTTGCTGTAAATTCTTATTCACTTCAAGCATATCATTCCCCTTAAACATTTGTTTTAACATGACATTCCTAGCAAAACTTAAAACATCTAAAATAACTTGACTGTGGTCAGACATGGCATCTGGAAGAAAGGTCAAGCCTTTGTTCAATACTTGTATTTGTTCAGCACTGAGCTCAAAATCAGATAAATTATAAACAATATTAGAGTCACCCACAGTCATCCTGAGACTCTCCATCTCTTCTGTACGTGATACTGCAACATGCTCTGTTTGCGTGGGTTCTTCATGCGAACAGGCGCTGGGAACATGGGAAACATTTTACTGAACACAAGAGGTGTACTTTTGGGCTTTGCTCCCAACATAACAAATGTGTCTATATTCACTGTAGGGCGTTCATGCCCCAGTTGACTCACCTCCATGTACCTTTAAAACCCATCCTTAAGAAAAGGAGGGTAAAATATTGAAAGCTGATTGGTTGCTCTGTATTTTAAAAATGGTCTCTTGAGATGTTCCTTGTTATCTGATGAAGGGCATGTTGCCTGATAGCGATTATACACGGTTTTATTTCTGATTTTATTGAATAAAAGACGACCAGCTCTATGTAGAGTCCTCTGCCTTATTGTGTTCTTTGGATTTTGCTTGTGGTAGGCAGAGTGACTTTAGTGCAATAGACTTTTTGTTTGGTGACATGTGTGTGTGTAATATATATACATATATATATATATATATATTAGTCTCAATAATCTGTCTATATAGGAGTCTGTTAAATTACATATTAATTTGTCTATAACTGCATATAATGCAATGTATGTTTTATAAACCTGCTCATCTGTTCTTCATGACTCTACAGAAATTACATACAAGTATGTTTATATCTATTAGTGTATATAATTCCTGTACATTCAGCAATTTTATAGTTATGCACACAATACCTCTTGCAATATAACTAACTGTCAAACTTTAATGCATTCCTGTGCTGAGACTGAAAATGGTTATTTGCGATCAGTGCCCTATCTTGGTTAACAAATTTAAATAAATGAATATTTAGCACTACATAACTATAATTATATCCAGTTTGTGTAACAAAACCAGTTTAACAATCTTTTTTTTTTTTTTTTTTGCAGGCACAAACCATGCCAATTAGTACTCCACAGATGCAGCCTGCTAACTTCTCCCATTCAAAGGAGTAATATTTCCCCCCAAGATTCTTAAGTATCTTGGCGCACACTCGGGCTTATCTTGAACAATCCATTAGCACACAGTGAAATCACAGTATGAAAATTCCTTTCCTGAATTGTGCACTGTTGTCAGCCACCCCCATCCCAATGCTCAGTACATTACAGCCAAAATGCCTTTTTGAACTCATGCTATATAATATGTTCTTCCCCTCAATTCACTTTGCAACTCTCAAAATATTAATTTTTACAAAAGAATAAAACAAAACTGCAGGATTATCAGCTTCTCTGTCCTACATACCCATCACTGCTTTTACCTATTTCCACTACAACTTTACCAGTTACAGAAAGAGCACCCTTCGTTGCCACTATCCACCATTACAGTCATTTAAATTTAAAACTACCCCTTTCTTCCAGATTTATTATTAACTTCACTTACTACCATCTCAGAATTAAAAATTCCCATTGCCTCAACCATGAAAAAAACCCATTCTCTCTTTTCTACCAGTGAAATACATATGACCCACTTTTTCTTTCTACTAGTGGATGGTGTTTCACTAAGCTTACCCACTACTATGTAATCCTGTCACACCAGGGAAACTTAAACTTTCCAATTTACAGAGTTTTAAAAACTTTCCCATCTTGCTTCTGAGCTTGTTTTCAATATACACTTTATTCCAACACCTACAACATCTCTCTTGCACTTACATGCTCCCTCCTTTCATTACTAAGTAACTCAATAATATAAAATGGATTTTGTTGACTCTTATCTGTATTTGTTTACTAATGCTCTTAACATACTTGCATTACATCTATAATCTTCAAATATATCCTGGGTATATCAAAATGAACTTAAAATGAAATATTGCAATAGTACTTGCATTTCATAAGTCAAACGTATCCCACTTCACATTTTTATTGCCTAATGGCCTGATAAATAACTGATACATTCACCCAGTCAACAAATGTAAAATACATTAGTCCTAATGTAACTCCCTACACCTTCCATGACAGTATGATAAACTATTTTGAAGAGACATGCATTCTTATAGAGGGAGAAAAAATAGTCAAGAGTCTCAACATTTTGGAAACCATCCTCTTGAAAAAGGTCAGCAGTAAGAGATGGTACATAAGCTTTTTTAATGACGCATTTCTGACCCATTTAAATTAAACATCAGATGGACATATAACAGCCTTCTTTTGGGCCTACAAGTTCCTTCCTGAGCTTGGATTTGCAGAAATTCTCACACTTTTCTAGTATCTCTGCTATAATATTGGAATGGAATGTGGAATCTGAACAGGAGAGATAAACAGCTGAGGGCTAATAGACCCAGTGGAGTAGGAAAGGATATTATTTGCCATACCTGTTCACAGCTTTGGAATCTGTCAAATGGCAGTGTCACGCTCAAGTGGGGGCTTACAGAAGGCATTTACCTTTGTGGGTGCAGAAAGTCCAGAGTCAGAGTGCAGCTAAGTTGCTAAAAGAGCATCCCCAATGACTGGGGGGGCAAGAAAGATGCAGATATTTCAGGACTCTTTCCCAGATAACCACAGACTAATTTCTGACTAGATGGAAAAGGGGCTCAGCATTACTCCTAGTTGCTCATCAACCTGGCTTCTTGTCAAAAAGGTAAGCATACACATGGCATGCTCTAGGTGTTAGCTGACTAGAAAGCCAAGCATACTTGTGCACAGAATAAAGGCGTATTTCATGGGAGAGAGACTTGTGTTGATGTCAGGGTTAGCTGCTCAGTATACTATTGTAAATGTACTATTTTTCCATGATTCCAGCTCCCCTCCCAAGACACAACATCTGTACTGTGGATCCCAACATGTTGAAATCTAACAGACTCCCTTGTCCAGGAAGAGAAAGCAAGTGAATGGTCCACTTGTGTTCTTTTTCGGTCACACCCCGGTTAAACAGTAACAGTTATAATACAAAAATTAGACACAAATGGATTAAAACAGAAAACAGTACCAGAAAATAGTATTAATGTCATCCTAACAAGACACACAGAAAAACTGCATCCTATTATTAGTGGTCAGAACTTATAAAAATGACATTATGACCCCAACTGCGTGTAGACCTTCAGCAGTTAAACTGTGTGGCTTACAATTCAGTGGCACATATGCAACACTTAACTTTTCAGCTAAAAATGAAACTTGAGTAGTGAAGTGCTGCCAACATTTTTTACTTTTGTATTTTATCATTCAAGTATTTATTTCTCATTTTGTGTAAAATTTACAATGTTTTATTTTAATGCTGTAAATATTGTTCCATTATCCAATTCTATTTGACACAAAATGAACCCTTTTGTGCCCCAGTTTATGACTGAAGGGAGTCCATGGAGCAGTTCTCCGACCCAAATAAATAAGATAAACAAATAAAAGAAATCAATAAGGTAGACAAAGTGGTTAGCTGTCCAAGTCTACTAGGAAGGAACGTTCTAGATTGTAGGCTAATGGAAAAATCTTCAGCTGTGCAAGACTGTAAGTAGTCTAGGACACAGAGGAAAAACAGTAGATTCTGATGACCTCATAGCTCATGAGTAGTTTGTGAAAGCCAGAGACAATATAGTGATCTACAGTGATCAAAAGTTATGTTCTTACAGCTTAAGATATTAATGGGGGGAGTCTTTCACAGAGTGATGGGTACTCAACCCTACTTCCATAACTGTGAGGCAATGGTGTACCGCTCTATTTCTTTGTTCAAGAGTCAAGGTCAACAGCCTAAAATAAGGGACAATGTTTAGATATGACTCTAATTCACTTAAAAGTTCATAGAACAGATTTTGCATCAGTATGCCTTTTCTAAACAATTAGTAATATGAAACACTAATGTCTGACGGTGTCAATTGATACTAACCCTTCATAGTTTATAAGAAAACTGAACACTTTACAAGGAACAAGGCAGAAATATGATGCAAGACGGGCAGTTGAGAGGTACAGCACTGGTGCTGATCTTGTGTGCCCAGGTTAAAATCTGGAGACTTTGCTTTGCAAGTTATAAAGTCTTCAAGGTCTCAAATTCATATGATACAAGGGATGCAAGCACCAGCACCCTCAACCGATGACCACACTCTCCAAAACATAAAGGACGTCAGTGCAGTTGGAAATATAATGTAATAACTTCACCCACCAAGAATTATGCTGGTTTGAAGGTTGCTTGAACCTGAGGACTGTAGGTTTCTTGGGCTGAAAGTTCCAGATCTTAGCCACCAGAAGGCTATGTCACTACCTATCCACACAGTTGATGTCGCTGTAACAATGCTTCTGTCTACGCCCAAGGCTGTGAGATGGACCCTTCTACTGGCTACCCTGTGAGAAGCTGACAATTGCCATAATTTTCTGAGTCTAAGGAAAGCAAGACAGTTCTCCCTCTGATGCTGGTAAATGCCATAGTTAAAACACCAACATTTATGGTACCATTTCACAGCATGCGCCTTCCCAATACAATAAAAGCAATAACAAGGCAGGTCCTGCCAGTCAATCTCTCAAACCAACATTCACGTTTGCTAGTTTATAATGTAATAAATATACTTTCACTGTTAATAGTAGGGTAAAGATCCAAACCATGCAATCATACAAAATAACTGGGGCTGTTGGGAATGGATGTGCTTATATATTCTGTGTGACATCAGGACATACATTGACATAGGTAAAATATATTAAAAAGCTTAGTAACTTCTGTAATTTGGCCAAAATTCAATAGCAGAAATAATAAACCCAGCCACTGACCATCAAGGAGTGCTCAAAGTTAAATCTGATACACAGATTTTTCAGGAATTAAATAAATCTTGACAACAAGATTGGGATTACACAACTATAATACAGGACTACAAGTCAGCAGGAATGAGGAATAAAAGGGAATAGAATCAATACTATTAGGAAACGGAGGGGAGATTAAATGATAGGAAAATTTCTTAGAAGATAAATAAAAGAAAAAATATGGTTTGGGGAAAAAAGACTGGTGGATCAACAAACAGCTGGAAAATTTGTGGTAGGGAGTTGGAAATTGTTTACAAACACAAGCTTGAGGACAGCACTACTGAACCAGATAATACCAAAACAAAAGCAGCAAAACTAAAGTAGAAAAACTTAAAAATACTGAATCCAGGAATTGCCCCTATGCAGGACCCATGTTAGCTCTTGTTTCTAGGTCCACAGCCGCAGGGAGGTTCGTAATTTAAAGTTTGTGTGGCTTTGAGTACCTTCAGTGTTCTGGTTTTCAGTAGGGAGATTTTGAGATAGAGGTATTCAAAGGCATGGCCCCCTAATTTTTGATATTAAACCACTGGATGCAAGAGGAGATACAAAGAGTGTATGAGGGCTACAGTTAAACAACTGCTTAAACAGCTGCCAACTGAAAAGTAAGATTTGTTAAAGGTTGCAAGTGGTACAGTATATGCAAGGACTATACTGTTTTGTAGTACAAATTGTGAAATGAAGGAAGTAAAAATAAAATGGGACGGGTCTATATTGAATGTTCGAACATTCAAAATTCCAAATCTCATATGGTCGACAGCATATGACCGGATTTTTGAATGTTCAAACATTGCAACGGAAATCTCCATAAGGGAAGATCTCCCTTTTCTGCACTGTAGTGCAATCTCGGAGTTGGTATATCTAAAGAGCGGGGTGTGTGTGGGGGTGCAGCCCCCACGTGGGGCTTGCAAGGGTGCTTGCCCCCCCCTGCTTAAAACCTTCAGGTATGTGTTTTGTGTATTTTTTTTTTTTTATTAGATATTTGGACTTTTGAAAGTTCAATCATATGGTGTCAACCATATGAGAGTCGAACTTTCAAACGTTCGATTATCTAATGCAGACCCAATGGAACATGGCAGAGGGGCTCATTTTGGAAAAGCAAGAATGGAAAAAAGCATGGGAGGTTTGAAAGATGTTAATGAAGTTTAGGGCAGTCTGATTACAGCAGATGAGCTTATATAGGCGGCTTATGACACCAATATGCTTGGCTCAGGATAGGAGATAGACTAAAACAATGTCAACATATCAGTTATACCAAACATCAAGAACCCTCTGTGATGGATTCCGGGCTGGACTGAATCCAAAGTACAACCAGCAGGGTGGAAAGAAATGGGGGACTGCATATGCACAGAGCTTACATAGCAGTGTCTTTGCAGAATGAGTCAAGACTCCCAGATCCAAGGACTTGAAACAAATGCTTGGCCAAAGTGTGCACTGAAGATAAAGTGACAGCAGCACAGGTGTGCACTGAAGATAAAGTGACAGCAGCACAGGTGTCAAACACAAGTGATCTTGAAACAAAGAAAACTTTATCACTGCGCAGTAAGACAGGACTACAGCATTTACTGATGAGCATTTAGTGTCCCTACACCAAATGCTGCAGCTGACAGTTGATATGGAAAGTGTCTGCTTGGTAACCCCAAGCCCTTCCTTCCTCAACACAAAAGAAAAAAAAAAAAAGGTTCATCTTCCCACGTTTACCTGAAGGTATACACTGTTGGTATCACACATCCCATACATGACTACTGCATCCCCAGTAAGGGCCCCCCGTAAGGACCCCCCTAAAAAGGAGAATTTATCAGCACGTTTATGCTATATCTAAAAAAAGATGTTAAGAATACTTTGCATAAACAATCCATAGAATGCACCAATTTAAAAAATGTTCTTTTTTCATTCTCGAGAAGGTAAAGCCATCAGAGAGAGGGGTAACTAGGTTATTCTACTGAAGGCACAAGAGTTACACCGGCATTTCTACTTGGATGCTACAAATACTCCTGGGTTGAATGACATGATATCAATTTCTAGTCTGTTGATGATGCAAAACAGCAAGTTGTAATGGAAGGGTACCAAAGTGCTAATGCTGTGCATTTTTAATGCTTTTTTCTTTCACTGAATGAGGATTTGTAAATTTATTAACAATTTAAAGGTGTTTTCTATTGTTGGCCACTTGATGGCAGTGTTCCTATAAGTATTTAAGGTTTTGGAAGCAGGAGGGGGCTGTCTGATGTTCATGTTATCATTATAGAACAAAAGTGCTAATATTAAAGTGCATCCTACTGACTTGCCTTGGGAGCTTCATATTTTCTGTAGGATGTATCTTTTTATGGAGTGTTGAGTTTTGGTTCTGATTTATTGGGTAGTAAAATCATTTTGTGTTGCACATCGTATAAGCAAGGGTATGGTATAGCATCTAGGTCTAAGGATGTTATTGTTCCTCTGTGCTCGAACTTCATCAGATCATTCAAGTATAAACCCCCCTTTGCTATTATATGAACATGCATATGCAACAAATGGGGCATTTACAGAGGTTTCTCGTAAAATGAATAAAGCGCATAAACAACATATCCTAAACAGACTGCCTCAAAGTCTTATCCTGCCTATCCTCTGTCTCCTACAGACTGCTAAGAGGCTATGCCTAGCCTACAAAGCATCCTCTAATTCCACTCCGATGAACCTGATGCACACATCTGCAAAACAAATAGCACCAGAATTACCCGATCAAGTGTCCTAACCTAGTCTGCAACATATATAAAACATGGTGGAAGGACAGTTAAGTATCTCCAAGGTCTACGTCACTTCACTGAAAGCTCATTTCAATGAATTCCAAATGGTCAGCATTGAAAATTCATTTCACAGAAAAGTGTAGAAGTGTATAGAAAGCACACAATGGTGTCAAATCATAGGAGTTATCAGGGAAATGATTTAAACAAAGATATTCATGGATTGCGATCACTATAAGCACCAACAAGAACATGCGTCTGCACATTTCACTTTTGCAAGAACTTATGCAGTGGTGGTGATGGTTTATGTAATTTATCTAAACATAATTTATTGGATAAAAAGGAGAAACTCTGGGTCAATCAATGGAAGGTTGGCATAATGGTTAAGGTCATAACCTCAGAGATACAAGGTACAGGTCTTGATTCTGACCTCTGGTTATTGGCTAGGCCTGTAATAATCTTCAGTCTCATAGCCTAGTAATTACCTATGAACAGTAATTTCTATGTATAAACCAGGTTTGAATGAATAGTGGTAGAGATTTTGTTAGGATATTTATATCTTTAATATATTTGAATTATTAAAATATATTTTTTTGGATTTATAACTGAATGACATTGAGGTTAATAGAAGTCTATTTAATATATTTATGTATTTAATACTAGACCATTATTGTGCTTTATACAAAAACTGGTATTGGCACTTTAAATGGTATATCTCTAAATGTGATGTGCTGTTTGTTTGGTTAGCACTGCTGATGCCACACACACACACACACACACACACGTGCACACACACACGTGTGTGTGTGTGTGTGTGTATATATATACACACACACACATACATGTACAATACACATGTACACATAAACAACCCAGCCACTGGGGATGCACAAGCCAGTGCATTTCTTTGTGCCGGTCCCAAGCCCGAATAAATGGGGAGGGTTGCGTCAGGAAGGGCATCCGGCATAAAACCTCTGCCAAATTACTGATACGGAGAACATTTCATAATTACATACCGGATCGGTTCGAGGCCCGGGTTAACAACGACAGCCACCAGTAGTGTTAGCCAACAGGGTGCTGGCGGAAATTGGGCTACTGTTGGCTGAAGAAAAAGAGGAGGGGGAAGGCATGCCCAAAGGCAGGAAGAGAGGAGAAAGGTTAGGAGTGTAGTACTGAGGGTAGGAACTTTGAATGTTGGCAGTATGACTGGTATAGGGAGAGAGCTAGCTGATATGATGGAGAGAAGGAAGGTTGATATATTGTGCGTGCAAGAGACCAGATGGAAGGGAAGTAAGGTCAAGTGTATAGGAGGCGGGTTCAAATTGTTCTATCATGGTGTGGATGGCAGAAGAAATGGGGTAGGGGTTATCCTAACGGAACAGTATGCCAAGAATGTTTTGGAGGTGAAGAGAGTGTCTGATAAGAGTGATGTTTATGAAGGTTGAAACTGATGGTGTAATGACGAATGTTGTTAGTGCATATGCTCCACAAGTTGGGTGTGTGATGGATGAGAAAGAAAAATTTTGGAGTGAGTTGGATGAAGTAGTGGTGGTGAGTGTACTCAAGGGTGAGAGACTAGTGATTGGAGCGGACTTCAATGGGCATGTTGGTGAAGTGAACAGAGGGGATGAGGAAGTGATGGGTAGGTATGGTGTTAAGGAGAGGAATGCAGAAGGTCAGATGATTGTGGATTTTACAAAAAGGATGGACATGGCTGTGGTGAATACGTATTTTAAGAAGAGGGAGGAGCATAGGGAGATGTACAAGAGTGGGGGAAGATGCACACAGGTGGATTATATCCT